>NW_023654653.1:15000-29852 GCF_015228065.2 Penaeus monodon
TATGTACAACCCCATACATATGTGTGAGTGTGTGTACATATAATGCATTTAATGAAACACACAAACACACACACCACACCACACACACACACACACACACAAAACATATATATATTTTATATATATATATATATATATATATATATATATATATATATATACTAATTTTATATTTTATATATATATATATTTTATATATAAAAATAATATATATATATATATATATATATAAATCGTTTGTTTAAAATTGTTAATGGATGTTTTTCTCGGTCGACCTCGAGCTTGCTTGCCTTCAATTTTACCGATTAGGCTAAGGTTTTCTAGTGAGTTTTTACGGACTGCATGTCCGAGAAATTGGAGTCGTGCTCGGATCAATTCTAGAAACTCGAGTCTTTGTCCGTTTTTTTCTGAGGAGCTCATATGACGCATCATCTGCAGCCTTTGTATTGCGCCGGGTTTCAGTCAGTGTCCAGAGACCAATATAGGAGAGTCGATCATACAAGGGTTTTAAAATGTCTGATCTTTATTTGCATTAAGAGCTTGGGGTCTGTTAGGATGTTCCGGATTTTTGGAGAATGCATCTTTTGCTAGTCTGTTTTTGGGTGTGATTTCCTTCTTGCAATGGACATCAAAGCGACAAGAGTTCTGAAATAACTGATGGAGGAGACTTGTTAGATTCCTGTTTCTTCTTATTTCATTGGACAAGTCGGTGGGATCTCGGACTTTGAAACTACCATGTATTTTGTTTTTTTGCTATTGATATGGAGGCCGCAACAGCATTAAAAAGCTTTGGTAGTTAAGATACAGAGAAATGTATCGTTTTCATAAAGAAGATTGTTGATCTTACAACCACTGATAACGATTCTTCAGAGTCCGCAGGATATAAAATCAGAATATAAACTGAAAAGGTCAGGTGACATGTTATATATATATATATAATATATATATTATATATATATATATATATATATATATATATATATTTTTTATATATATATATATATATATATACACATATATATATAATATATATATATATATATATTATATATATATAAAATATAATATATAAACCACACACACACACACACACACACACACACACCCCACACACACACACACACCACACACACACACACACACCACACAAAATATATATATATATAATATATATATATAATTATTTATATTTTATAATAATTTTAAAAATTATATATGTAAAAATATATATAAAATATATATATATAAAATAATATATATTATATTTATATTATATAAATAATATATATATAATATATTATATATATATATATAATATATTAATATAATATAAAATATTATAATATACATTTCGGATAGAAGAGGAGGTTGACGAAGGGGTTAAAGGAGGGGATAGACGTGGGTTTAGGGGAAAGGGTTAACGGAGGCCTAATGAAGAAGACTCCCCGGGGAGGTTTGGCGGTTGGGGAGGGGTGGAGGGGGTTAGCCAGAATCCATACCCTGAGTGGAAGGTTAGTGGAGAGGGTGGGGGAAAAAGGGTTATAGGAGGTTGAAACGGAGGCTCGGTGGAGAAAATGGATGGTTTAGAGAGAATGGAACGAGCATAAAGATAAGGGAAGAAGAGAGCGATAGGGGATAGCGCGATACTAGTGAAAGAGGGAGAGAACTCTTAACATCTTAATTATGTAACCTGATGAGGAAGGAGGACCATGGCTTCGGTGACAAAGGAGTTTGAGCACCTTAAATTTGTGAACGAGAGGGAGAAAGCGGAAGATGGTGTCTTTGTAGTGACGACACAGCGCTTTGAGTGTGATGCAAATGCTGTTTGGAAAAAGTTTTAACCTTTTGTGTGTGTTTACTTTCTTCTAGCGGAATTGTTTTGGCTTGACAGCCCTTTGGGAGGGAAAAAAGTCTTAAGCATATCTATGAAAGCTTCGTTGGCTGTTCACAACTATTTTCATGTTTCATAATCCCATTGATGATTTATATAAAAAGAGTGCGAATCAAAACATCTGCATAATTTTGAATATTATTCTTTACTCATTTTATTGATCTTTTCTGATGGTCGATTACATTAAACCCTTGGGAAAGTTAGAATCTATTGAATATTCCATACAATTAAGTGAGCTAGAATTGATACAGTTTTATGTATCGAACCCCGTTGCGTAATACATTGGTTAAGCACCATGCGGCCAGCAGTGCTCTGGATACTTCTCCGGTTATTTACGCTATTCTATATAAGAATTGCCCAAATTTTACATAAAACGAAACCCGGGAGAGCTTTCGAAAAAAATATATTAATAAGCATAAACGGATGTTAGATGCGCCAGACAATCAAATGCGTGTTTCGTTCATTTACGTGATAAAGGTCACCCGCATAAATGGAAGAGCACTAACTGAATTCATAGGTCAGCAAATTCTTATGAAAGAAAAATGCTAGGAGCTCGTTCATCAGAAAATGGCCTAATTTTAACTTGAGTGCCGCTCAATGGGGCTTGAATCGTCAGTTAGAACCTTCCCCTGGCTCTTCGACCTTGACCCTCCTCCTGGACCTGATTTTAGCTCTTGTTCGTTCGTTCTTCTACCACTTATAATCAAAATTTTCTGTATCCACATCGGATACCTGGATTCCATCCAGAAAAGTGTTTTCCATTCATACACACACACACACACACACACACACACACACCCCAAAACACACCATATATATATATATAATATATACTAATATATATATATATATAAATATATAATATATAATATATATATAGTATAACATACACACCACACACGCCACACATTTTGTATGTATGTATATATACAATTTATTAAATTTTTCCAACTAACATCATGCGTTGGCTTGCAGCAGTCCCGCATATCCGATGGAACAACTAACTGGTTCCCCATCAAGCGAGGTGTCAACAAGGTTTGTTGATGTCACCTGAATTCAGTTTATACTCTGAAGTTTCCTAAAGGAATTGAAGATCGCCAGAGGGAATCGTTATCATGGTTGCAAGATCAACAACATTCATTATGCAGATGATACAAGTTCTCATGGCCACATGTTGTAAATGACCTCCCCAAAACTTTTTGATGCGGTTTTTGGGGGCCAGCGAACATCTTGCCTCCATGCAATAGCAAGAAAACAAAAAGCATGGTGGTTTCAAAGTCGAGGTCCCCACAACTTGAAACAAGGAGAAATGGAAAACGCACTGGCAAAAGATGTAATTACCCTAGCAGACCGCAAGCCCTCAATGCAAATAAAAACAAACTCGTTAAAACCTTTGCATGGTCGACTCTCCTATATGGTTGCGAATCCTGGATGACTGAAACTCGACGCAACAGAGAGGCCGAAGAGATCCTCAAAAAGGGGTCGGACAGGGAGGGGGGCCCGGGGGGGGAATTGATAAATTTCCCCCGGACATGAAAATCCAAAAAGGGCACTTTAGAAATCCTTAGCAAAGGGGGTAAAACGAAAGCAAGCGAGTCAGGTAATCGAGAAAAAACATTCCTCGACCATTTAAATACTAAATACTTCGATGCCTCTGGGACAAATTTTGGCAGCGGGGAAACATGGCGCCAAGTACTTCGTAAAACAATCGTCGGTGATGGCACAAAAAAGATATATATAAAACACACACACCACACACACACACCAACCACACACACAAATAAAAAAATTATATATATATAATATATATATATATATATATATATATATATACACACACACACATATAACATACATATATAGTTTTTTCAACGCCATTTATTCCACCGCATGAAATCGGCCTCTCTCATTTTCGTTTTGAAAGGAGTCTCACCATTGCCTGTTTGGATGTTTTTCCAAATAAAACCGTAGTTCGGCGCGTTTAACGCTGTGCCATAGGGCGATTTCCCCTACACCCCTGGTTTTGATTCAAAAGTCGATATGTCGTTTTTTCCCCGTGGATCGGGGGTCGAGCGAAAGTCAGAGCGCGGCTTTTTAGGACTGGGGAAACTGGGCATGTGGGGCGGGTCCAGTGCTCTAACCACGACCATCGCGGCAGTCACTACATACACCTACATACTTTAATACATACATACATAATATTTTATATATATTTATATATATATAATTATATATATTATATATATATTATAAAATATATATAATATAATTTGTGTGGTGTGTGTGGGTGTGTGTGTGTGTTGTGTGTGTGTTGGTGTGTGTGTTAAAAAATGACGGGGCACAAATACAACATTTAAAATACATACAACACAAACGAATAAAAATACACCCCCACATACACGCTTCCACGACAGCAATCGCACGCAGTCACAATATGTTCTTAAAATAACACACAAAAAAAAAAGAACGACAGACACACCCCCACACACACCACCCCACACAAACACACACACTCCACACGCTCTCATCCCAAACCCCCCACCCCAAACTAACCCCAAGCCACTCACCCCGACAAACACCACATAAAAACATCGCACCCCAAAACACAAAAAAATTCACACATGTACAAAAGCCACCGCAACAACACCGACACCCCCCGCATAAATCCACACCCATTCCTGCCTTGACCCATGCCCACTCACACACACACGCACTCAACACACCTCAACCTTACCAAACCCACATCACCCACACCACTTGCAACACCACACACACCCACACAACAACACACAACACACACACCCACCCCACACGCCGCCCCCCCCCCCACCACCCCCCCCCCCCCACACAAACCCCCACACCACCCCACCAACACCAACCCACACCCCCCCCCCGCGCACAGTACCGCCAACACACACGCACACGCACACACACCACACCACACACACACCACACACACACAAAAACACCACACACCACCACACACACCACAGCACACGCCACCACACACAACACCACACACCAAAACCCACCACACACACACACACACACACACGCACGCCGCACGCACACACCACAACCATCCAGGAATACCCCCCTTCTAGATCTCAGCAATCATCGTTAAAGGGCCGAATCGCCCTTTTCCCCACGGCCCCGCCATGGCCGGTGGAAACCTCGGGGCTCGAAATCGGGGATTCGGCGAATTCGGTCGGGGGTTCGAGTACCATGGCGGTCGGTGTGTGCATCCCGCGTTCCAACTGCTGGCCCAAAACCCCCTTTTCAGGCGAGAAAAAGGCATCCCCCAGAGGATTTAAACGGGGTTTGCCGGGGTGCGTCCAGGCTGGAGTGGAAGTGGGGGCTACTTCGGATGAACGTTCGAACTGCGATTCACCCCCGCCTCTGAGGCGAATGGCGGGCACGGGTTTTCCCTGCAGATACCCCCGCCGGTCCCCGGGCCTCGGGGCCATTGGTCACAACGCCTTTAAAGCACTAAACTAACACTACACATATCTATACTTTTTATTCTAATACTTTTACGATTTAAAAAAAAAAGTAAATTTTTGTGTCTTTGATCTTCAAAAGAAAAGAAAGAAAATAAATAAAATTTACAACACTGGACCATCGGGCAGTCACATAGAACCACATTTTTTTTTTTTTTTTTTTTTTTTTTTTACGGTAGGTTCATGTTTGAGCCGCCTGGTCACAGCATGATATTTAATTGAAAGTTTTCCATGTTGTGATGCTCTTGGAGTGAGTACGTGGTAGGGTCCCCAGCCTTTCCACGGAGAGTCCCGGGTGTTACCTTTTTTTAGGTTAATATTTCCCCGATTTTCGTCTGCTTCTGCAAAAGTTATCGTCGTCTCTAGTAGAATTCAATACGTTGTATCTCACAGCCACTGCTCCCAACGACAGCCTACCCCGACAGACATCCTATTACGGTGTAGGGAATCGCACGCCCCAAAGGGGTATAACAAAAAATACACACATACTACTAAACTATAATATGTGTGTGTGTGGGGTGTGTGTGTGTAAACACAAAAAATCGACCCCCAAAAACTCTTCCTAGTGCACACATACACTAAACGGGTCATACACCAACACTCATTCACACTTACACACACCTCACACTCTTTCACTCTTTTTCTATCTCACAAACTATTCCCCTCCCCCATGCACACCACAAATCTTCTTCTTTTAAGGGTGGTTCATGTCTGAGCCGCCGGGGGAAACAGCTGATACTCAATTGCGTTTTCATTTGTGAGCTCTGGAGTGAGTACGTGGTTAGGGTCCCCATTCCTTTCACGGAAGTGCCTTGTTACTTTTTTTTTTTTTTTTTTTAGGTAATCATTCTCCTCTATTTTATCCGACTGCCACAATACAATATATAAATGCATACACACACATCCCACTTTAAAAATTTTCACACAATAAAACACTTCCATGCACATGCAGTCCACGCATCCATAAAATGCTTTCAATAAGACACAACCAAAAGAACAGACAGACAGGACACACCTACACACACACCAAAGACACCGCACACACACCACAAACAAACCACACTCACGCAGAACCACACCATTCCCGGGACCATGCCCACACACACACACGCACTCACACACAACAACCTCACACACACTTACACGAACAAACACATACACACACACACACAACATACACACACACCACTTACACGCACACACCTTACAACACAACACAGCGCACACGCAGCACAACAACACACGACACACACAACCACACCACACACACACACACACCACCACACATGAAACCCCAACACACACAACACACACACACACCACACGCACGCACCACGCACACGCGCACACGCACGCACGCACGCACGCACGCACGCACACACAAACACATCCACACACACACCACTCAAAACACACTTCCACGAACCACACACTACACACACACACATACACAACACGCGCGCACACGCACGCGCACACACACGCAGCACACACCACACACCACATACACACACATACGCACGCAAAACCCACACACACCCCACACGCACCTACACACACACACGCACGCACGCACGCACACCCACACACGCCGAAACCGCCGCACACACACACACACACGCACGCACGCCCACACACACACACGCACCCCGCACGCAACACCAGGCACGCACACACACACACACCCGCACCACGAAACGCACCACGACGCACGCACGCCGCCCCGACCGCGCACAAAACCACACGCAACGCCACCCCACACACACCACAACACAGCCCATGCACCACGCCCCAAACACACAAAACACACACAACACGCAGGCACGACACACAACACCACGCACGCACGCACGCACACACACACACGCACGCACGCACGCACACACGCAGGCACGCACACACACACGCACGCACGCACCACGCACACACACACACGCACGCACGCACGCACGCAACACACACACACACGCCGCACGCACGCACGCACACATCCGGCAACGCCCTTCTAGATCTCACAATCATCAGTCAAATGGCCGAACGCCCCTTTTCCCCACGGTCCCCCATGGCCGAGTGGATAAAGCACTCGCCTCGCCAATCTGGATTCTGCAAATTTTCAGGTCGCGGTTCGAGTCACCATGGCGTCGGTGTGGACATGCCCGCGTTCCAACGCTGGTCCAAACATTTCATGGCGAAAAAAAGGACTATCCCATGAGGATGTTAAACGCGGGTGCCTTGGTCGTCCAGCTGGAGTGGAAGTGGGGCAAACTCGGGATGAACGTCGAACTGCGAATCACCTCCGCCTCTCGGGGCGAAGGGCGGGAAAGGATTCCTGCAGATACCCCTCGCCGGTCGCCGCCCCCGGAGGCCATTAGTCACACCCGTTAACAACTCACACTAACACATACACATACTATACATTTTATTCTAATACTTTTAACGATTTAAGAGAAAAAAGCAATTTATGTCTTTGATCTTCAAAAAGAAAAGAAAAGAAAATAAGTACACTTACCCCACACTACCATCGCGGCAGTCACATAGATACACACATTTTTTTTTTTTTTTTTTTTTTTTTTTTTTTACGGTAGGTTCATGGTTTGAGCCGCCGTGGTCACAGCAGATATTTAATTGTATTTTAAATGTTGTGAATTCCTTGGATGAGTACGTGTAGGGTCCCCAGTTCCTTCCACGGAGAGTGGCGTGTACCTTTTTAGGTAATAATTTTCTCGATATTCTCGTCTGCTTCTCCATAAAGTTATCGTCGTCCTTATGAAATTCACATACGTGTACCTCACAGCCACTGCCCCCAAACGCCCAGCCTACACCGACAGCATCCTATTCGGTGTAGGAATCGCACGACCAAAGGGTAAAACAAAAGATACACCATATACATACATATAAAATGTATGGTGTTGGTGTGTGTGGTATACACAAAAACGACCCCCAAAACCCTTTCCTTTCCCTACGTGCACACATACACATAAAGGGGTACAAACCCCAACACTCTCCACACTTACACACCTCACACTCTTTCTCACTCTTTTTTCTATCTCACAAACACTATTCCCCTCCCCCCATGCACAGCCCAATTCTTTCTTCTTTTAACGGTAGGTTCATGTCTGAGCCGCCGTGGTCACAGATGATACTCAATTGCAGTTTCTTTTGTGAGCTCTTGGAGTGGTACGTGTAGGGTCCCTTTTCCTTTCCACGGAGAGTGCCGGGTTGTTACCTTTTTTTTTTTTTTTTTTAGGTAATCATTCTCTCTATTTTTATCCCGACTGCCACAAAACACATATAAAATGCATACACACACAACGCACATATAAATACACACATACACACTTCCATGCACATGCAGTCGCACGCAGTCACATATATGCTCTTACAAATAAGCACACAAACCAAAAAGAACAGACAAAACAGACACACCAAACACACACACCCAAACACACACACACACACACACACAAACAAACCACTCAGCAGAAATCCCAACCCATTCCTCCCTTTGACCCATGCCCCACACACAAACCACGCACTACACACACACACACTCACACACCCCTTACACAAAAACACACATACACACACACAACATACATACACACAACACACTTCACGCACACACACTTAACCAAAACCACAGACACACGCGCACACGCACCACACACACACACGCACACACACACACACACACACAACACCCCACCACGCACGCAAGCACACGCACACACGCACACAAACACACACACGCACACATGCACCGAAACGAAACCACACACACACACACACACAACCACGCCACGCACGCACGCAGCACCAACCACACATACACACACACACACACTACACGCACACACACTTACAACACACCACCACTTACACAACAAAACCACACCAACACCGCGCGCACACAGCACGCGCAACACACACGCACACAAACCCCCACCACACATACACACACATAGCACGCCCCATACACACAACACACACACCACACATACACACGCACACGCACCACGCACGCACACCACACACCACGCACACATGCACGCACGCAACACACACACGCACCACGCACGCACACACGCACACACACACACACACACCACACATGCACGCACGCACCCCACACACACACACACACACGCACGCACGCACCCCCAACACAACCACGCACCACGCACACACCGGGCATACCCCTCTAGATCAGCGATCATCAGTTCAATGGCCGAATCGCCCTTTTCCCCCCCCCCCCCGGTCCGCCATGGCCGAGTGGATAGAGCACTCGCCTCGCAATCGGGATTCTGCAAATTTCTAGGTCGCGGGTTCGAGTCACCATGGCGGTCGGTGTGTGACATCCCGCGTTCCCAACTGCTGGTCCAAACCCGATTCATGGCAGAAAAAGGACTATCTCCATGAGGATGTAACGCGGGTGCCTTGGTGTCGAAAAGGCTGGGGAGTGGAATGGGGGCTACTTTGGGGATGAACGTTGGGAACTGCGATTCACCTCCGCCTCTCGGAGGCAAATGGCGGGGCACGGGATTCCTGCGGATACCCCTCGCCGTCGCCGGCCTCGGAGGCCATTAGGTCACACGCCTTTTAAGCCCCCACTAACACATCAAAACACACACACACATATATATATATAATATTATAATATAATATGAATATATATAGCTATATATATATAATATATATTTTATATTTATATATTCTAATACTTTTACGATTCAAGAAAAAAAAGTCAATTCAGTGCCTTTGATCTTCAAAAAGAAAAAAAGAAAATGAAGTAAACAAGAGCCCGTAAAAAGATAAGAAAATTCAAATAAAATAAATGAAATGAAATGAAATCAAAGAAATAACATAAAATAAAATGAAATCAAGTAAACCAAAAATAAATGAGATAATAAAATGAAAAAAAGATAAAGATAAAAAAAATAAAGAAAAAAGATAAAAAATATAAACAGAATAAAAGAAATATGAAAAGATTAGATAGAATATAAAATAAAAAAAAAATATAAAATGAAAATGAAATAAAATAGAATGAAAGCGAAGAAAAACAAAAGAAAGAAAACGGGAATAACAAACAAACAAACGAGAATATTGATGATACATCTTATGTTTTTACCTAAAAATTTATGATCATGAAATTTATAATAAAACACAAAAACAAAAAAAAAAACAGAATAAATGAATACCTATCATTTTTATCCATTAATTTAATCATCAAAGTAATTGCTACTTTTGATAACCCTTGATATTTTTCATACTTTTAACTATTGAATTTTACTATCTATATTATTATTATAATTCATTTTCATCTATGGAAGAATTGTAAGATGTGAATCAGCGAAGCACTAATGGGTAGTTTTACAGCAATATTAACAAAAAATAAATTTTGCGAAAGTCTTTTCTTGTTTTCCTTTCTTTTGTTTTTTTCATATTTTATTTTTTAAATAATTTTCTTGTTTGTTGTTTCTTTGTACAATTAATAATAATAATGATATATAATAATAATATCAGATCTAAAAAAGAAAAGAAATAATGATAATAATAATAATAAATGGTAGTGACTCGGTGTTTTGATTTTAATTAGCAGATCTAGGAAACCGTATAAAATAATATAATAATAATAATAATAATAAAAATAATACAATAGTGTGATAATATGATAACAATCTTTAACGTAGCGTAACCAAATATAACAATACAGAACAAAGCATAACCACACAAGTATTAGTAATGATAATAATAATAGTAATAACAGTAATAGTAACGAAGTAATACACTACTCTCCTCTACTAATGCTATAATAAAATGATAAATGATGATATTACAAGTGACGATATTGATGACAATAATAACCCTTTAGGTAATAACAATAAGAATGATAAAAAAAAAAAAAAAAAAAAAAAACGAACCTTGAGCAGATTAGCAACCTAACACTTGTTATTCCTACTCGTTTTATTATTTAACTTTCATAATAACATAAGGATACTTATTGGTTATTATAATGGTGATAATAACTGTAATAACAATGATAATGAAAAGTATCGATAATACAACACAACACCCCAACAACAATAATTGAGCTCATGATAATAATAATTTAAAATAATAATAAATATATTTAAAATAAATAAAAATTACAATACAATATAATAATATAATAATAAAATAATATGAAATAGTAAAAAATAACAACCATAGCAACAACATAATAATATAATATAATGAATTAGATGAGAGATAGAGTCCCTTTTCCCAAGAAAGACGTTAATTCATTTAACCCGATAATTTTAAATTTTATAATTCATATCTGCATAGCTACAGTTTATATTTTTTCGTTGTTTCAGAATAAACATTAAGATGACCCCTCCCACGGACTCGCTCCTGTTTCAATACCCTATCTTGGACCAAAGCAGCGATCTGTTTCTTACTCCTACTATACACTACTTTTACTCTCTCTCTCTCTCCTCCTTCCCTCCCCCTTCTCTCTCTTTCTCTCTCTCTCTCTCCCTCCCTCTCTCTTTCTGTTTAATAAGTTAAGTAGCGATTTTTAAAAAATGTGTTTGACAAGCTCAACCCCGCCCCCCCTCTCTGTCTCTCTATTTCCCCTTCCCCGTCCCCCCTTTTCTCTCTTTCCCTCCTCTCCCTCTCTCTCTCCCCATCTTCCCCCTTCCCCTTTTCACTCTCTCTTCTCTCTCTCTCTCTCTCCTCTATCTCCTCCCTCTTTTCTTTCTCCCTCTCCTCTCTCTCTCTCTCTTCTCTCTTCTCTCTCTCTCTTCTCTCTCTCTATTTTAATCAAGTTAAAACAGCCTTTTTAAAAGTTGTGACAAGCTCAACCCCGCCCCTCTCTCGTCTCTCTAACTCCTGTCTCTCCCATCCCCCCCCCCCATTCTTTCCCTCCTCTATCTCTGTCTTCTCTTTTCTCTCTCTCTCTATCTACTAACTAACATCCCTTTTCTCTCCCCTCTCCTCTCTCTCTCTCTCCCCCTCCCTTTTTCCTCTCTCTTACCCTTTCTCTCTCTCCCTCTCTCTCTCCTCTCTCTCTTCTCCTCTCTCTTTCCTCTCTCTCCCCCTCTCTCTCTCCCCTTCTCTCTCCCCCTCTCTCTCTATCTCTCTCTCTCTTCTCCTCTCCCCTCTCCCCTCTCTCTTTTTTTTTTTAAACAAATTTTAAAAGCGATTTTTAAAATTGCGTAACAATTCAACCCGCCCCCCCCCCTCTGTTCTCTAATCTTATCTCTCCCTTCCCCCGTCCCAATTCTCTCTCTTCCTCTCTCTCTCTCTCTCTCCTCTCTCTTCTCT
Organism: Penaeus monodon; assembly: GCF_015228065.2. Classification (NCBI taxonomy): domain Eukaryota; kingdom Metazoa; phylum Arthropoda; class Malacostraca; order Decapoda; family Penaeidae; genus Penaeus; species Penaeus monodon. Next base: position 27,700 of record NW_023654653.1, read on the forward strand.
CTCTCTCTCTCTCTCTCTCTCTCTCTCTCTCTCTCTCTCTCTCTTCTCTCTCTTCGCTCTCTCTTTCGCTCTCCCTCCCTCTCTCTTTCTCTCTCTCTCTCTCGCTCTCTCCCTCCTTCCTTCTCTACTTCTCTCTCCCTCTCTTCTTTTCTCCCTCTCACTTTAACACATTTTCTTTGTGCATAATTAACACTTGACATAGTGTCTCGACATAAAGTACATATGATATACAATACAACATTTATGAGGCTCAAGACCACTCAAGCAGTATTATGGCTTGCTGAAGGAAAAGATGATGTTACAGCTTTCAAGGAGGGAGTTTAAGAAGGAAAGTTATAGAAATTGTCTACAATGCCTAGAGGGATGGAATGTCTGTAAAGGAAAAAGAGTGAGAGAGAGAAAGAGAAAGAAAGAGAGAGAGAGAGAGAGAGAGGAAGAGAGAGAGAGAGAGAGAGTGGATATGGGACCGACAAGAGAGAAGATTGCATGGAGGAAAGACAAAAAAAAAAAAAAAAAGTAGAAGAAACCAGACAGAAAAACACAACGAAAAAAACAAATACAAAGCATAAAAACGGAGACATAAAACAACACATTAAAGGAAAAGGAAATTAAAAGGAAAAATGAAAATGTAATATTCTGAAATGTAATACAATCACAAAGGTGCCAAAAAGCTAGCAAATTGTTCACTATAAAAAGAAAAGGCAACAAAAAAAGAGAAAGAATAGATGAAAAAAAAAAAAAGAAAAGAAAAAAAAAGAAAGAGAGAAAAATAAACAAAACAAACAAACTAGCAGAAAGACAAACTAGAACGAAAGAAAGTGTTGTAGGAAAATGAAATAGAGTAACGATAAAAATATACAAATATAAAACAGATTGAAACACGGATACTTTGTATGTATATTTTGTAAAGCTGTTTAATGGTCGGGTGTAGAAGGAGGTTTTAACTTCGTGTGGCTGCGCGCGTGTGTGGTTTGTGGTGTATATTTTGTGTATATGTATTGTAGATAAATACGTATAATGGACATACATATGTAAATGCAGAAACACACACACACACAACACCACACCACACACCACAAAACCACACACACACCCCACACACACACACACACACACACCCCACACGCACGCACACACAATATACGCTGTTGCATATGGAGCCCCACAATATTGTATAAGGGAAAAAAAAAATGATTTGGAAATTAAATAGATAAAAAAAAAATGAAATAGCTGAAGAGAAATAGAAAGGAAGAGAGGAAGGAGAAAAGAGAGAGAGAGAAAAAAGTTTACTGACTCGAAACCCCAAGAAAAAATGGCCAGCCGTCCGGACAAAGTGTCGTCCTTTCATGCAAACAAAGCAAATTCAAAACCTCCGCAGATTGAAATATTGCACATGCAACACAAGATCTCACGGGATTGGAGGGAAAAGGGTTTCCTTTTAGAAGGAAAATCTTTCTCTTTCTCCGCTGATCGTTTGAACCACATTTTTTCTTGGGATTCTCAATCAGAAAAAAAAAAAAAAAAAAAAAAAAAAATTTTTGTATTGGTCTTTTTTACACCCTTTTTCTACCCTTTATTAAATAATTTATCTCACGATGGGAAGGAGAAGAGAAAAGGAGAGAAGAAAAAAAAAGAGAATGAAGAAGAAGAAGAAAGAAAGAAAGAAGATAGATAGAGAAAGGGAAGATAGATAGATAATAGATAGATAGATAGATAGATAGATAGATAGACATAGATAGAAGAGAGAAAGAAGAGAGAGACGAAATACGAGAAAACAGAAAACAGAGAGAAAGAAAAAAAACCAAAAAAAGAAACAAAAGGGAAAACGAGTAATTCCACCCAAACTGAGAGACGGAGGAATTCTATCTCACCTGACTTACAAAAGAGTAAATTTTTCCAAACGAGAAGCACTTTATCTTACCAAGGGGAGCTGTTTTTCACAACAGCGAATGGGCCCTTTTTTATTTAAGTCTTCTTATCAGTAATCCTTAAAAACAATGCGGATTAGCTTCATTGTCATTAGAGTGGCTTTTCTTAACCAATCTTTTTCATTCTACTGAAAGAATGAACGGCGGCGATTAATTCTATTGACGGGTTTAACGAAAAACAATAATCCTACGTATTGGCGATTGGAGCGTGTATGAGAGAGGATA
>NW_023654654.1:0-4520 GCF_015228065.2 Penaeus monodon
ACCGTCGCTTCAATCCCCGCAATGCAAAGGTAACCGTCTCCTGCCGCAGGACCGATGTTTCAAGCGCCCACCCGGGAAAACCCCCTAGTTTTAAACCCCGGGGGGGTCATCCGGGTGCACCCACCTCGCCCCAAATAAAGAGTCGGCAGGGGTGGGCCGCCCATCCGCCTTGGGGTTTTCCCAGGGCTTTTTCCCCCGCTTCATGGTGGGTTTGGGCTGCCATTATCTTATTATTATTTTATCATTTTTTTTTTTTACATTATTTTTATATTTTATTATTATTATTGGGCATTATTTTCATCCTTATTATCATTATATTAAATTATTATTATTATTATTATTATTATTATTTTATTATTTTATTATTTTTATTATTAGTTTGTTGTTGTTTGTTGTTGTTATTATCATAATCATTACTATTATTACTATTATTATAATTGTTATTATTATTATTATTATGATTTTATTATTTATTATTTTTATTTTTATTATTATCATTATTATCGTCATCACTATTATTGTTGTTTTTATAATTGTCCTTCTTTTTTATTATATTGTTGTCGTGATGTTATTGTTGTTGTTATCATCATCTCATTTATTATTATTATCATTATTTTATTATTATTGTTGGGTTTATTATCATTATTTACCCATTATTTTTATTATAATTATTATTATTATTATATTATAATTAAATTATTATTATTATTTTTATTTTTACTATTCTTATTGTTGATGATGTTATTATAATAATAATATTTATGATGATGATGATGATGAGATGATGATGATGATTGATGATGATTATTATTATTACATTATTTGTTGTTGTTGTTATTGTTGTTATTGTTGTGTTGTTTTTGTTATCATTATCATTACTGTTATTATTGTTGTCGTTATCATTATCATTATCATTACTCTAATTTTGTTTTTCTATTTTCCATCATTATTTTCATTATCCTTATTATTTTTCTGGTTACTAGTTGGAATTATTATTATTATTATTATTATTATTATTATTATTTTACTGTTGATGATGTTGTTATTATAATAATATATTATGAGATGATGATGATGATGATGATAATGATGATGATATGATGATGATGATGTGATGATGATGGGTGATGATGATGATGATGATGATGATGATGATGATTATCATTATTTTTTTTTGTTGTTATTGTTGTTATTGTTGTTGTTTTTGTTATCATTATCATTACTGTTATTATGTTGTCGTTATCATTATCATTTTCATTATCATAACATTTATCATTATTACTCCCAATTTTGTTTACTATTTTCATCATTTTTATCATTTTCCTTATTATTGTTCTGGTTACTAGTGGAATTATTATTATTATTATTATTATTATGATTATTATTATTATTATTATTATTATGATTATTATTTTTTTATTTTTATTTTACTATTATTATTATTATTTTATTCATCCCTCATCATCACATCATTATAATATTGTTACTACTATAATTATTGTTGTTATTATTATCATTGTTATTATAATTATTAGCATTATTTTTATTGTTTTATCTTATTAAATAATGTTATTGCTTAAAATATTATTTTGATTATCATTAATATTGTTATCATTAATTTTTAATCACTATTACTATAATTATGATGTTTTATTATTATCATCATTATTCTTTTTACTATTGGTAAGTATCAATTTTATCTTTAAATGTTAGTAGTGTAATAATAATATGGTTATTATTGCTGTTATTATTATTATCATTATCATTATCATTATATTTTATTATTATCATTTTTTATATTATTTATTATATTATTATTATTATCATTATCATTATTATTATTATTATTATTATTTATTATTATTATAATTATCATTAAATTATCATTTTCACTGTTAGTAGTAGTAGTAGTATTAGAATTAGCGTTTATTGTGTGTTGTTAGTAATATCATTATTATTAATAGCATACTATTATCATAAAATAATCATGATTTTTCAATCATTTGTATGGGTGCTGACGATTGTGATTTTTTATTTCCCAAAATAAAAACACTTGAACTCATCTATATTTTAGAATTGATCTTATTCTCAAAGGCAGGACTGTAAGTCAATGCAAAGGGGGTCCTGTAATAGTTGCCTGCTAGAATCTATCAACATCATTTAAACCCTGGAGGGTCTTATGGCAACGTCTGAAACCACAGGTATACATTTTATTTTATTTCCCCAATATAATGATTATGTTAATAAAGTAAGCGTTTTAAAAGAAAAAAAAAGAACTGTGAAATCACAAAATATAATAGATAAGGCCAAGACAATAATATACATTAAATAAAAAAGTGTAAGACAAAACATTACCTTTAAGAAATAATACAAAAACAAATTAAATCAAAAGGCAAATGTGGACGCTGCATAAATAAAATCCGATAAATACATTTGAATATAATCTAATAAGATCACTAACGGCATAAAATTGAAATCATACTATACCATCATGGTCCTTCAAATGGTCTTTCCTGAACTGTGATATGTTTTATTGCGCGTTGATCCTTGGAGTGGGGGCATCTTTTTGGACCTGCAGGGAAAATGCAATGAAAACGGTAACAAGTAAGGGGGGGGTATTTTACAAAAACTAGTTAAAAAGTGCAAATCCTGGTTGTGGTGATTTTTGGGGGTGATAATGGATAAAGCGGAGAGAGATGCATGGAGGGGGAGAAAATAGTGGGGGGAAACGGGTGAGGATACAGAAGGAGCAGTGCAGAGTTTTGTAGGTTTGGGAGCATGGTTCAGGCAGACGGGGGGAGATGAGATTTTTCCCTTAACAAAAACCCCAATAATAAGGAGATTATCATAAAATAATAAAAATACCCTGTAATAGTGATAACATTAAATGATGACAGTGAAAATACAATAAGATTATAAGACATGGTGAAATGCTGCTGATGATATTGATAAAAAAATAATAAAATAAAAAAAATAATAAAAATAAAAAGAAGAAAAAGAGAAGAGAAGAAAAAAAAAAGTAATAATAAAAAATAATAAAAATAAAAAAATAATAAAATAATAATAATAAAAATAAAGATAACGAGGGTGTGGTGATACAAAAATATTATTAACAAAATTTAAAGAAAACAACAAAATAATAATAATAACGTTGTGTTTTAAAGATAATAAATAAAATAATTATTATTATATTTTTATAATGATAATAATTTTAGATAAAAAATATAGTAACGTTAAATAAAAAGAAAATTTTATTTTTATTTTATTTTTTATTATTTTTATTATTTTTGTTTTTATTATTATTATTACATTTCATTTTATTTCTAAAAATTATTTTTTATTTTTATTATTTTTATTATTTTTATCATCATCATCATTCCTCATCTATCATCATCATCACCTCATCACTCATCACATCACATCCCCCATCATCATTTTCATCTATTGATATAAATTATTTTTGTCATTCTTAAAATTATTTTGTTATTGCTACTACCTTATTTCATTGTTTTTTTCTTTTTATTTCTATTTCTTTTTTGATATGATGATGGTGATGATGATGCCATTTTTATCATTTTTTTTTTATTATTATTATTTTTATATTTTATTATTTTTATTTGATTATGATTATTATTACTATCACTACCCCCCTATTATTGCTATTATCTCATCATTATTTAAACCTTTTTACTGTTATTTTGTTTTCCAATTATCATTTCATCATTATTATTGATATTGTTTTCATTTTTTATTTTTATCTATTATAATATTATTTTTAATTATTTTTTTATTATTTTTTATTTTTATTATAATTCTTATTTTCATTTTTATTTTATTATTTTTGTTACATCATCACATTATTTTATTATTATTGTTGTTGTTGTTTTGTTGTTTTTGTTATTGTTACTATATGGGTTTTTTAACTATTGCTATTTTTATTATCATAATAATTTATCACTAGGGTTTTTTATTGATACTAATATAACTATAATAAAGATATATATCAAAAATATAAAATGATATCAATAGTAAAAATTTTTAAAAACAAATGATATTAATGTTAACCCTTTTTGATTTTTATTCTGATTTTCTTTTGCATTTAATTAAATATTACAGTTATCATTTTCATTATTATTGTTGTTTCAATTATTAATTTATTTTTTTATTATTATTATTTTTATTATTTTTACTATTATTACTGGTATTTCTATTTCTATTATTATTATTATTTTTATTATTATTTTTATTATTTTTTTAGCTTATAAATTAAAAAATTTCTTTACATTTTTATTTTTTTGTCTATCATTATTATTTAGGTTATTATTATTATTATTATTTTTTACTATTTTATTACTATTATTATTTTTACTGTTATCATTATTATTATATTACTGCACTATTTGTAGCAAAATAGTAAAAATTCATGATATTTTTATTATTATCATTTTCTTTTATTATTATTTCTATTATGGTAGGAGTAGTATAGTATCAAGTTTTCCGTTATTTTTTTTTTAATATTT
>NW_023654655.1:0-4519 GCF_015228065.2 Penaeus monodon
ATATAATATATTATTTATATATATAATTTTCCATAATTATATTATATAGATCATATATTTAATACTATATATTTATATATAATATATATTATTAAATATTATACATATATATATTAAAAATTATTAAAATTACATATATATATAACTATTATTTCCCCTTTTATTATATAATTATTTTATATATACCTATCCTTAAAATATAATAATATATTATATATTATAAAAATATTATATTATAAACATATATATTATCATATATAATAAAACATATATATATATATTATATAATCATATATATATATTTATACAAATAAAAATAACATATATATATATATTATACTATTAATAATATATCTTTATATATATACATAATATATATACATATAAAATATATATTTTCATAATATATATCATATATATTATATATCTATATATATTTGTTAATACATATATAAAATACATATATATATATTCATATAAATATACATATATATTTATTACATATAAATTTTAATACCCTATATATTATACATATATAATATATAAAATTATATTATAAAAATATATATATAATATATATATATATTTATATATATATATATACACACACACACACCCCCACACACCAACACACCATATATATATATATATAATATTATATATTATATATATATATATACACCACACACATATTTATACAACCCAAAACACACACACACACACACACACACCACCCACATATATATATATATATTATATTATATAATATATATATATACACATACATACATACTTATATTTATATATAATGTTATATATCATACAATATATAAAGTATATATAAATATATTTGTATATATAACAACATATTATATGTTATATATACTACAATTGTAAAAATATATACATACAATATATATATGTTTTATAAACAAAATTATTATATGTTATTATACTATATTATATATTTTGTTGTTGTATTGTATATTAAAAATATATATATATATATATAAAACATATTATTATTTATTATTTACATACTCTCATATATATATATATATTATTATATATATATTTATTTATGTATATTGTTTATCTATAATTTTTAAAGTTATATATTTTAATTAATTTTTATTATTATTATATTATATGTATATTTTAAATTTTATATATATATTATATATATGTACATATATACTAATATTATATCCCAAAATATATTATCCTACATATATATATGTTATATATATTTTGTTATTAACTACATTTATATATAATTTTTTGTATATATTACATATTATACTCAATATTATATATATATACTACATTTATATGTATATATAAATACTATATATATATATTATAATATATATATATTATAATATATATATGTATGTATGTATGTTAATATATTTAAATTTAATATATGTAGTATGTATGGGTTTATATAAAAATATAAATTTTATTATATATATATTATATATTATATATGTATATATAACACTAAAACTACCTACATAATACCATACATACATACCACATACATATTATACACATCTACATACATTATATACACTACATACATACTATAATCCATACCCACATACTACATTATATCACATACCTACATACATACATATATATACACATACCCACTACAAATAATTCCCATAATACATACATACATATATATACACTACCTACTACATCACACTACCTACATAAATAATTTTATATAATTAATTATATATTATATCATATATTTAAACACACTACAAAATTATATTATACCACATCATCATTATATATACACACACATCATACCTTATATATACACACACAACATACATATATATATACACACTACATACATTATAATACACACCCAAAACATACTATATATACACACACACACATCATACATACTATAGATACATTATATAGATACATACATCAATACATCATATATAAATACTACAACAATACTACATATAATAATACATACAACATATACATCATATATATAGATACATAATACATATACATACAAATATAGATAAAAAACATCTTACATACATATTATAGATACTCTACTATTAAAAGATACATACATACATAAACATAATAAAAAAATTAGTACAACATACTAAATAGATAATACATCATATATATTTAGATCATCTCTTATATAGATACATACATACCTTACATACAATATAAAATACATACATACTATACATAAAATTTAAAAGATACATACTAAATACCTATATATAGATCTACAAATATACAACATATATATTATAAAAACTACATATACATACATATATTAATAACATCATTACATCATATAATTTGATACACATATATATAGATAATACATATATAATACATACATAAAAAATTAATCTACTATAATTATATATAATAATTATATTATATATATATATTATTTTAAAATATTATTATACAACATCAATAATAGATACTCTACATACATGCTGCAAAATTATTATATATATTATAATTTTATTTAATATAATTATATATATATATATATATATATTTTAAAATATATAATACTATATATATATATAATATTTTTATATATATTATAAAATATATATATATATATATATATTTATAATATATATATTTTTATATATATATATTATATATAATATATATAAAATATATATAATATAATTTATATTTTTATATTATATATATTAGTTTATATTATTAATCATATTTTTTCTATATATAGTTGATATATATATTATTATATATAATATTATATATATTTTATTTTTATAATTTTTATATTAATGTAGTATTTATCTATTTTTGTGTTTTTAGTATTATTTTATATATATTATTATTTAAAATTTTTATTATATTATTTATTTATATATTATTTGATATTTTATGTATTTATTTTATTTTATTATTTTGTAATGTATCTAATATATTGTATGTATTATATATATTTTATTTTTTAAATTTTTTTGTAGGTTTTATATATATGTATGTATATGTATTATTAATTAATTAGTGTAGTATTTTTTTTGTTTTCTTTTATATATGTATTATATTTTTATGTATTTTATTATGTTTTTATATGTATGTATTATCTAATAATGTATTATATGTATGTATGTATTATTAATATGTATGTTTTTTTTGTTTTATATATTTGTATTGGGTTTTGTTGGGGATTTTTTTTATATGTTGTATGGTATTATAATATGTTGTATGGTTGTATTTTTCTAATTATTTGTAGTATTATTATTTTGTTGTATAATTTTATTTTTTTAATTATTATTATTTTATATATATCTATTATTGGTTTTTATTTATGTTGGGTTTATATATATATGTTGTATTAGTTTATTTTGTTGTTTGTTTTTTTTTTTTTATTATTTTGTTTATTTTTTTTGTAATTTTGTATGTAGGGGTTTTGTATATTAAAGTTTAAATTTTTGTTAATTTTTTGTTGTATGGGGTTTTTTTATTATGATATTTTGTTTTTTTTTTGTTTGTGTTTTTTTTTGTTGATGGTATTTTTTTTTATTTTTATTGTATTATTTTTTTTTTATATTTATTTAAAATTTTTTACTTTTTTTTATATATATTCTTATTATATTTTATATATTATTTAAAATATATTATTATATGTATTATTATATATAATTATTATTTTATATTTTATAAATTTTATATTATTATATTATATATTATATATATAATATATTTTTATATTATAAAAATAAATAAATATAAATATATATAATCTTAATTAAATAAAAATATAAATTTTTATAAATTTTATACATATATATATATATTTTATATATATAACATATATATATATATATACATATACATATATATATAATTTTATTATATATATATATATATATATTATGTAGTATGTATGTATATATTATCCCTATATATATATATATGTATATATACCTATATATATATGTATGTATATATTACATATATATATATTATATATTGTATGTATGTATGTGTATATATATTATATTATATTATATATATATATATTTTATATATTGTGTGTGTGTGTGTGTGTGTGTGTGTGTGTGTGTGTGTTTTTATATCTATATGTATGTGTGTGTGTTATATATATATTATTATGTGTGTTGTGTGTGTGTGTGTGTGTGTGTTATATATATATATCTATCTATATATTATATCTATATATCTATATTTATGTGTGTGTGTGTGTGTGTGTGTGTGTGTGTGTGTTAATATTTATATATATTATATATATAATATATTATATATATATTTATATATATTATTATATATATGTATTTATTTTTTATTTTTTTTTTTTCTTTTTTTTTATGTTTTTTTTTTATATTTTTTTTTATTTTATTTATTATTTTTATTTTATTTTTTTTTCTATCTTTATTTCTTTATTATTTTTTTTTATTTCTTTTTTTTTTTTTATTGTTTTATTTTTTTTTTTTTTTTTTTTTTTGTT
>NW_023654656.1:0-4519 GCF_015228065.2 Penaeus monodon
GGCTTCAATTCAAAAACCCCTTTGGGACCATTCCAAACGATAGTTTTAGATTCTAAAACGACCTTTTTAAAATTTTCTCTGTTTTGTTCCATGTCTAAACCTTCCCATCGTCGGGTTTTTCCCTTTTGTTGGAACTATCTTATGATTGGCGTTAGGGAAAAATCATGGCAATTACGTTCTATTGAAAATTATATTTACACCTTTTTTTTTTCTTTTCAAGTCGCTAATGCTAAATCCTTTTTTATCATCTTCACAATGTTTTACCAATAAACGGCCTTTGCGCTTTAAAAAAGATAAGCTAACCACCAATGCTAGTTATCTACAAGTATCATCTTTTAGCAAAAATTTATAAAAACCTTTGCGCCAAAAACGTTTAAATCAATGGTCTAACAGTTTTTCAGTTCTTTTTAGCGTTTTTCAAATTCTTTTGAAAATAAAAAAATAAAATTTGTGGTCTTTATCAAAACTGAGCAACAGTAGTTTAGAACTGCGCACGGTTTTGCTGTTCCAAAGCATCTTTAAAACATAAAATCGGCTAAATCACAAATGATTTGAAAAGTTTCATCGCCTTTCTTTCGCCTTTTAAAAACGTGTTTTTTCTAAAAACCAAACACCACTCCGGTAATGCTGCTGCTTTAGCTTGCGATCTTCACCACCAAAATTTTTGCAATTTGCAGGTTTTCTAAAAATTAGATAAATTTCTCAGGGTTTTAATGTGAATTTTTCAACTTTAAATAGGGGGCCATCATCTTTTAATTTTTCCCTGGACGACCTAAGGGAACTCAAATTACAGCACCTCCCCCATTTAAAATATGTTGAATTGGGGGAAATGCTGCTTAATACTTTTATCGTCTAAGATTTCATTTTGTTCCCCAAAGGGCACTTGAAATCACTCTAACTAAGATTTTTGTTTTTAAGTAAAAATTCAAAGTAATTGTTTTTGATTTTTTATCCTAATATATCATTTGGCGCAAAAAAAAGACAATAGATTTATGATGTTAGATTTACTTTTTTTAGTTTTGGAATATTTTAGTAGTAGAGTTTATTGAAAATGGGTTTACACTTTTGTAATAACAGCAGCACCGGTGAAGGCTTTATGCCAAACTGAAAGATGCTGCTATTGTTTGGGGATGTTTTTTTTTATTTCTTGAATTTTATAAAAATTTTAAATTTCGATTATTCTAATTGTTTTTTAAATTTTCTTTCTCTAAATCTCTATTTGGGAAGTTTTAGTGTACTTTCGTGAGAAAACCTCAAATTAAATTTTTGGTTTTAAGTACCTTCGCCAAGCCAAATGTTTTTTTTTAAGGGAAAATTTGCTTTCTAAGTTTTCTGCAAGCTGATTAAATCTTCTCTATTATTTAAATTTCGCTCATTTTCTTGACTAATGAAAAGATAAAAGGTTTTTTTGAAATTTTGGATAATTATCCAAAAGGGTTTTTAACCCATTCTCTAAAAATTTGAGAAACAATGGGCTAAAACCCATTGGGTAGAATTAAATTTTCGTTTTCCCAAAAAAATTAAGGGGCCGATAAAAAAACTAAGACCCTTAAATTTAAAATTTTTTTTCTATTCAAAGAAAAAAAAATTTTTAAACCTTTTGGTTAAATTTTTTTTTTTTTGTAGCCAAAATTTTGGTGTAATTCATTTTTCGCTATAAAATTTTTATCAAATTTGGGAAAAACAAAAAAAAGATATTTATAGTCAAAAAAAATCAGTTTAAAACCTGTTATTATATTCACTTCACAAAAGATGTTTCTACTACTTACCTATTGTCAGCTTACTGACAATGAGGGAAGTTTTTTTTTTTAATCCCTGTGAAAGTGATTTACCCTTTTTAAAACACGGTTTCTTAGGGTCTTTGGAATTTAATTTTAACTTCACACCAAAATTACTGATTATGAGCATTAATGTGTAGGGGGAGTATTCTACTTCCAAATTTTATATAACAGGCTCTAAATGCCCGGGTTTTGGGGTTTTAAAAAAAAAAAATCACTAAAAATTGGGTAAAATTTCTAAATTTTTATTTTTTTTTATTTAAAATAAAGATACTTTTTTTAGAAAAAACCCCAAAAATATTCGTTCTTCGTGGGAAAATATGTGTATATGCTGTCCTTTATCCTTCCAAAAAATACTCGTGAACGATTCTATCTGGTTCATTACGTTGCGAAAAGGGTGGGGCCAACCAAGACCCAGTATTTTTAATTCTTTCCATTCTCTATGGTAATACTTTTTTAAAATAATATTGCTTAGTAGAAAATATAACCAATTAGATCATTCCCAAAAGCTCCACCCGTAAAACTTTTTCCAACATCTCGGGCTTACAATAACTGAAGCATTTAAATTAAAAATGATAACCAAAACCAAAACGGGGAAAAAAAACCAAATTAGGGGGGGAAAAAAGAAAAATTTATTATTCTGCTGCGCATATTTAAGCTTGCATTCTCACTGAAAGAAAGGAAAAAAATTATCCCAATGGCTATTAGTTTCTACTATTTTTTTGGGTTTTAATGGCAAAAATTGACTACAGAAAAACGTAAGATATGCTCAATCTCAAAATAAAGGGTTTTCTTGAAAATCTTTTTAAAATCTCTTAGCTTTTTAATAAAAACCGTTTATAAAAAACCAAAACATAAGCATTGTTCCTCCCCTTCGAAAAAATCCAGCAGTATCCGTTTTTTATTAAATAACCTGTTCAAACTTTTTTAATGTTTATTGAATGGGATAATAAAATTAAATTCATTTGGGTTTACTATAATCTGAAAAATTTATCGGAAGAGTGTTAAAAAATCTTTTACGAACTTCCAAAATTTAAAATTTTTACATAATTGTAGATAAGGGGCTTTTTAAAAAAATTTTATGAAATCCCAAATTTCGGGGGTTACGTTGTATATTTTTTGGGGTGGCCAAATAGACTTAAAAAAGGGGCCCTTTCTTCATGTATACGGGGCCACCCTTTATAGAAGTATTTGATAAAAAATCTTGACTTTTAAAACTTATTAATCTCATTGGGTTAAAAATTAAATTTAAAAATGTGCTTTTCCATGGGTTTATCTAAATTTTTCGTAAAGAGGAAAAAAGCTATGCCTAATATATTATCAGATCATAGTCATAAAAACTGTTTTAATCGTCAACCCTAGTAATGCAGTAGGGGCCCAAAGCTATCTAAGGTAATTTTAGAGGCAATTTTGGGTTTTTTTTGATCGGGTTTCCCCCAACAACCATTTTAAACAATTGCATATCTCATTTTAGCAAAAAGTTTATAAATAAAAAATAGGTGGGCCATTTTTGCAAGACACTACAAACAACAGCCTTATAGATCTAATCCCAAACTCTTCATAAGATAAAATTAATCTACTTGGAGTTGTAAAAGGAGCGTTTTAGAATTACGCAATAGTTGTTGGAGTAAAGATTGTGGGTACTCGCAACGTCCTTTTTTCAACTTTCATTCTAATACAAACTTTCATGCCCCATTTGATTTGGCTGAGTTGTAGACATCACGTATAAAAATTCTAGTTTACCTTTTTTAAAATAAAAAGGATCTTTTTCTTGAAAATTTTTCAAATTCAAAAAACGTGTTCACGATAATTTGAATTTTGAAATGAGTTCCTAAAGTGTTCATTTATTACCATTTTGGGTTTACTCATTTACTGGGTGTGAGAAAAAACAACAAAGGATTTTTTTTATAAATACCCTTGTTCTTTTCCACTATTACTTCCTTAAATGTACCTCTCTGTTAAATACCAACTGAAAACGAAGTCATCAACCTTTTTCGTCTTTCCCCTACTTCAAAACCCGGGGGATTTAAAAAGGATTTAAGTATAATCGGGCATTATCAATATTAGGATATTAATTACCGGGTTTATAAGTGTATCTCTGTATTCATTTCATAATTTTTTTTTCTCCGAAAAAAATTGTCCGAAGAAATAACCATTTTTGCGGAGTTCTTCCAATCTTTTATGGGAAATTTCTCATTTTTATATTCCTTTTCTAATTCAAGAATTCTTTTGGATATCCTTATCAGTAACACTTCTTTAAAATTTCTGATTTAAATTCTTAAAAATTTTTTTATAACTTCATTTTCATTTTTGTACCCTTTTTATTAAATAGCCCTTTTTCCCTTTAAAAAAAAGGGAAACATCAGTTTTTTTATACTAATCTCTAATTATTTTTTTTACAGGCCCGTAAGGTGATAAATAACATAAAAATTTTAAGGGAATAGATTTAACCCTTTTTTCTTTGGGGGGGGAAAAAAAAAAAAAAGAACTGTCTTGTTTTTTGGGGGTTTTTCATAAAATTTGAAAAGTTTATAGATTGTAATTTTTTACTTTGTTTTTGGGGGAAGGGATTTTATTGCTAGTATTTTCTGAAAATTTTTGTTTTGAAACAAAAAGAAATTTAAAATAATGAAATGCTAGTATATTGAAATGCTAGATATATTTAAATTGGGCAGATATATTGAAAAGCTGATTATTGAATGCCTTTTTTTGATAGAAATTTTTTGGAAAAAATGTTTTTG
>NW_023654659.1:0-4518 GCF_015228065.2 Penaeus monodon
AAAAGGGGGGGAAAAAAAAATTTTTTTCCCAAATTTCTGCCTTTTTGGGGGGCCCCGGGGAAAAGGGGGGGGGGGAACCCGGAGGGGGAAAAAGAAATTTTCCCGGGAAAGGGAGGCCCAAAGGGGGGGGGTAAAGGGAGGAAAGGGGGGTAAAGGGGAAACCCAATGGGGGGACGGGAAAAGGGAAACTTTTGCGGAGGGGGAAAAAGGGGGGAGGGGAGGAAAACGACTCGGGTAAAGGGGAGGGGGGAAAGGGGGGAAGGGAAAAGAAAGGGAAAAAAAGGAGGGGGGAGGAAGAGGAAGGTAAAAAGGGGTTTTCAAAGGGGGGAAAGGAGGAGGGGAGAGGTACACGGGTTTAAAAAGGAGGAGGGGGGTTTTACAGGGGAAAATGGAAGGATGGAAACGGGAAGAAACAGGGGGAAGGGGGAGGGGGGAAAAGGGGAAAAGGGGGGAAAAAAAGGAAAAAGGGGAAAGAAGGAAAAAGAAAAAAAAAAGAATGTAAAATAAAGGGAAGAAAAGGGAGAAAAAAAGGGAAAATAACCGAAAAGGGGAAAAAAGGGGAAAAATAGAAAATTAGTGGAGGGAAAAAAAAAAAAAAAAAAATAAAAACACCTGCAATAAATAAAAAAAAAAAAAAAAAAAATTAAAAACAAAAAACAACCAACAAAAAAACCCAAAAAAAAAAATTTAAATAATAAAAAAAACAAATAATAAAAAATAATAAAAATTAAAAAAAAAACAAATAATAACAAAAAAAAAAAAAATAACAACACAAATTAAAAAAATATAAATTCCTTTTAACAATAATTAAAAAAATCAACAAAAAAAAATTTCAAAATAAAAAATCCCAAAACTCTGTTAACAATCAAAAACAATTTAAAAAGGGAAAAAAAAAAAAAAAAAATATAAATTTCCCGGGGAAGGCAATTGATTGATTTCCGAAAAAAAATTTCTTGAAGGTTTCGAAATGAAGCCCAAACTTGAAAGAACGAAAAAAAGGGAAATTTATTTCGGGGATAAAAATTTGAGGCTATTTTAATAAAATATATTTTTTAATGAATTTGTGTATGATACTTATTTTATAAAAAAATTGTAAACCAAGGGGGAAATTGTTTTTCCATAAGTGTTTATTTTTTACAGTTTTTTCCTCGGGTAAAAAAAGGGGACACGGGGATAATAGAAAACCCCTGCTCACTGCCAAAAAAAGTTAAACGTTACTTTTTCACTCACTAAAATAAAAAGAAAAAAAGAAACAAAAAAAAAAAATTTTTTAAAAAAAAAAAATAACAAAAGAAAAAAAAAAGAAAAAACCCCCTAATGAATAAATATAAATTTTTCCCCCTCAGCAAGTTTTTGGGACATTGACCGTTTTTATGGGAGGAATTTTTGATACACGAAGAGAAATTTTAATTGGATTTGCTTTGTGTTCCGAGGCTTAATTCTCTCTCTTCGCGTGTTGTTGGGTTCGTTAAAAAAAAATTCGTTTTTTATTTTTTTTTAAAAGCCCGGTATTTATCGACCGTTTTCCCCGTTTTTGTTTTTTTTTTTTTCTTTCCTTTATGTCTCTTTCCCCCTTTTTTTTTCACTTTTTTACCCATCGTCCCGCGCCTTTTTTCCTACTGGAACCCCAAAGTTACAAAAAACCAACAACCGCCCCCCCAAATCCAAAGGTCCCCCCTCCCCAACCTCCAACCAAAAAAAAATTTCATCCGCGGGCCCCACGTGGGCTAACCTGAAAAAAAAAAGGTCTACGAAATCCTCCTTGGAACGTTCTCCCTCCCAAGTTCCCCTCAAGTCCCTTTTCCCCAAGACCCCCCCATCAAAAGTCCCCCCCCCCCTCCCCCCTTGCCCCCCCCTTTAATTCCCCTCCAAGGCCCTCCGAGTCCCCCCCGGCGGAAGTCTAATACAGAACAAATCCCCCCAAGCCCGCCCCCGTTTTTTACCAAACACGTGGCCAGCGGTTGGGGATTTCCTGGGTTTCAGAAAAAATTTTTGAGAAGAAGGCTATGACTCCCTTTCGGGAGAATAAAGCGCCGGGAGTCCGCTCCCCCAAAAGATTGTTATGGGGTCCCCCTTAGGACATACCTGTCCCATAAAAAAAAAACTAAATAAACCACGCCTTTAGTTTTATACGCTTTCCCGGACTGGGCCCCCCATGAGAAAGCTTTTAATAGGTTTGAAACTTTAAAAAAACCCCCATAAAAACGCAAAACGACCGAAAAAAAGATTTTACGTAAAAACAAACATGGGGGCAGGGGGATGGTTTTTTTTCCCCACAAACCCAAAACCACCGGTACGTGCTTTTCCTCCGCGTACAAACCAACCACACCATTTTACGGACAAAGCCGGACGGAACTGGGGCCAGGGTTTAGGTTTAATTTTGGCAACCGATTCCCGCCGGCCTTTTCCCCAAATGGGTTGCCCGGGGTAAGTTCCCGGGTTAGAAATATTTTTGAAACTTTAAAGAATACCCATTTTTCCCCTCTCTCTCTCTCTCTCCCTCTCCTCTCCTTCTCTCTCTCTTCCTCTCCTCTCTTCTCTCTCTCTTCTCCTCACTCTCTCTCCCCCCTCTCACTTTCATTTTTTTTCCATTTCTCTTCACTGTTTTTTACTGTCCCCCTCTCTCATTCTCCCTCGCATTTCATTCCACTAATTTCCACTAACACTTCCCCCCTCTCACACTCACTCAATCTCGTTCTCATTCTCACTCTCATTCTTATTCTCCCCTCCTCTCTTCCAACAAAAAAAGAAAAGGCAAAAAGAAATCGGAGATCGATGGTCCAGACCAAATAACGAACCTTCTCGGCCCTCGGGGGAAACAAGGTAGACAAGCCGGTTAGGATAACAACCTCATTTTTCATTCTATTCCGCCCTTTCAATCTTTTACCGAAAAGAGGAAATGGACGGAGGGAAAAGAAAAAAAAACAGGTTTGGGTTAAACAAAGAAAAGGAAAAAAAGACACAAAGAAAAAAGTAATGGATTGGGGGGGGTAAATGAGTAAAAAAGCAGATAAACGAAAAGAATGGGGTTTTAATGATAATAAATAATTATATAATAAGATTGATACAAAAATAGAGCAACGCGTATTGTTTTTTTTACCAAAACGGATGTGTTTTCCCACTATGTATTTTTTCTTTTTTTTTTTTTTGTTAGTGTTCGGTTTTTCTTTTTTAAATATGTTAAAAATAAAAAAAAATTAAAATTTTACAGTGCAATAAATGGGATTAATAAAAAAAAGTGATAAACTGCAGAAAAAAAAAGTAAAAAACGAATTATATAAAATTGCCAAGCATCCCACAGCGGGGCCTAGGAATGAACCTCAGCGGGATGCCATTCCACGCCCAGATGCCCCCCAAACAACCCCTTCCCTCTCCTTTGCCCCCCCTACCCTTGTCCTTTTCCAATTAGTGGACTTTTTTATTTCTTATTGTTTCGACTTTGAGTTGAACTTTGTTGTTTCTTCCCCGACGGCCCTTAAAAACGTTTTTTAATTTTTTTTTTTTTTTTATTTCCCTTAATCCTATATATTCCTTCCTCTCTTCTTTCCTCTCTCTCTCTCCTCTGTCTCCTCTGTCTGTTCTGTCTGTCTGTTCTGTCCCCCGTCTTCCCCCCCTCTCTCTCTCTCTCTCTCTCTCTCTCCCTCTCTCTCTTCCTCTCCTCTCTCCTCTCTCCCGTCTACCTTTGGTTTTTATCTTTGGCCCTTTCTTTTCCTCTTCTCCCTTCTACCCCCAACCTCTCTCCCTTTTGCTTCTCCCTTTCTCGCTTACGTTTTAAAAAGTAGGTACAAGGAAGCCCCCCCACCTTTTTCGTAAATGATTACAGTGAAGAAGGTTTTCTCCGTTTTTGATTCTTCCTTCTCCTTCATGCAGTATAACACACCACACACACACCAAACACCCACAAACACACCACACCAACAAACAACACACCAACAACACACAAACCCAACCACCACACACACACAACCCACACCAACACCCCACACACACACCACAAAACACACACACCACACACACACACCAACACACAACACACAACACAACAACCACACAACCCCAAACCACACGCACCAACAACACACACGCGCGCACACACACAACACCAAACACATGTATGTATGTGTGTGTGTTGTGTGTATAATGTATATATATGCATATATATGGCATAACGTTTAAAAAGGTATGTTATATGAATAAATATGTATGTATTAGTTAGTATTATTATATATATATATATTATAATATATATATAATAATATATATATATATAAATATATTACATTATATACATATATAATTATATATATATAATATTTTAAATAAATTAATATATTATTTATTATATTAGATTATATATTATTAATTATGTATATTTAATTATGATAATGGTATGTATGAATGATGTATAATGTGAGTATTGTGAAATTATATTCAAAGGAATGTATGTAGGAGGCAGCAAATGAAAGAAAAGAATAAACACAGCAAGGAAGAATGGTTAGGAGGAGATGAAAACACACA
>NW_023654660.1:0-4516 GCF_015228065.2 Penaeus monodon
GTTGTGTTTTTTACAGCTGATGGGAGGGGTATTGATTTGCTTTTAATGCGGTGTACGGGAAAACATCCCACCCTTGCAAAAATTTAGATCGTGAATAAAAACCATTTCATCCATGTAACCATTTTCTGTCTCTCCCAGTGCCTCATTCCCCTTTATGTCGCATAAAGGGGGAGAAAGGGGGAAAAAGGGTAGACAGCCAATAGAGAGAGTACTGCAGACAGACAGACAGACAGAAAAATAGAAGATAATAGATAGTGATAGATAGACATATAGTTTTATAGGCAGATAAATAAATATAGATATGTGGTGAGCCCGAACATATATATTATATAAATATACATTAATAATATATAATATTATATATTTATATATATATATAATATATATATATATATATATTATATTTAAAATTTATGGCAAAAAAATAGTATATAAATATATGGGTGGAAAAAGACCATATATATATATATATACATATATATATTATATTTTTAATAATATATATATAATTTATATATATTTCAATATATTATATTTTAATATATAATATATATAAAAATTTAAAATAGAGGAGAGAGAGAGAGGAGAGAGGAGAGAAGAGAGAGAGAGGAGAGAGAGAGAGAGAGGGATTTTAAAAGGAGATCTCCCTTTCTCTTTTTTCCACCTCCTCATTTAAACGACATGAAACGACACTTCAGTGAAAAAATTATACTGCGACCGCCTCAAAGCCTCTCTATGGGTGCTGTGTTACTACTCGATGCTCTCAGTTGATGACATTATGGTACTTTCAGTATACGTTGTGTGTATGTGTGTAATGTTTTTCTTTTTTGTAAAATCCTACTCTTTTTTTACCCCACACACCACCCACCCCACACACACAACACCCACACACACACATACACACACACCCACACACACCCCCCACACACACACACACACACACACACACACCCACACAACACATATTATACATATATATATTATTTATATAAAATTATATATTAATTATAATTATAAAAAAATTATATATAATTTTAAAAAAGCTTTGTGTAAATATATCGGTCTCTCTCTCTCTCTCTTTCTCTCTTCTTCTTTTTCCTCTCTCTCTCTCTCCCCCCTCCCCTCTCTCTCCTCCCCCCACACACACACACACACACACACACACACACAACACACCCACAGCAAAAACACATACAACGCCTTACTTAGCCTTACTTACGCCCCGGCACTTCAAAAAAGATGTAATCTTATCCATAAAAAATGAAAACCTCAAAAATATATTCAAATGGCGAAATCCTGTTCTGAAAACGAATAAAAATGGTTCACGGTTAAACAGTGTCGTTCATCCCCCTAGTTTTCGTTTTCACATTTGTTCTCACGCTGCTTCACCTCGAGTATGGAATTCATGTCGAAAAATTGCAAGTAAACACGGGGGGAAGTACAAGAACACACACAAATATGTCAAGGCCTTTCCATTTCTGCTTCTCAGGGCACTGAGATAAAAAATGCCAAAGTATATTGCAGGCGTGAGGTGGATTCCTTTCCATTTGAACGGAACAGAGAAAGGTCCTCTCAACATGCGTGTGGATTTGTGTTTACTGAACACAGGAAGGGTTTTAGAATCGGTTTCCTTGGATTCCCTTTTTTACCGTTTTAAAATATTTATTAAATCTGCGTTAAAAAAGGATTATGCAGTCTCCCACAGGATTACAATATTACAAAAGGGGGCAGGTTTTTTTTTCCTGTAAAAAATAAACCCAAAGCGGATTAAAACCCCTAGGCTTTAAACTGTGATTAGCCCGCTCTTTAAACACTTTCGAGTGTTAATGGAAATTCAGACCATTCTTACTATTCAAAAATTTCTACTGAGTTATTATTATCCTATTTTATTATCATTTTTTTAAATTTTTTTATTATTTTATTATTATTATTATTATTATTTTTATTATTTTATCATTATTTTATTTTTATTATTTTATTATTATTATTTTTATCATTATTAAATTTTTATTATTATTATTTTATTATTATTATTTTATTATTATCATCTTATCTTATAATTATAATAATTATTATTTATTATTTTTTTTATTATTATTTTTTTTTTTTAATTTTTTATTATTATTTATTTTTCATTCTTTATTATTATTATCTTACCCCTTTATTTAATCTTTATGAAAAATATTATTATTCTCTTTGTTGTCGATATTATTTTTATTTAGTCCCCCTTCACACCATCATCGTTATTAATTTTATTATCATTATTTTATCATTTCATATCATTTTTATCTTATCATTACCTTTTTAAATTATCTTTTTATTTTTACTTTTTTCATTTCTTCATTGCCATTATTTTATCTTTATTTTCTTTTAAGGTATCATCTTTATCATTATGTAAAAACAAATTTATTTAAATCGTAAAATTTTTTCATGTTTAATTTTTTGTTTTTTGGGGTTTGTGTTCGTGTGTGGTGCGTGTGTGGTATGTGTGAGTGATGAGTGTGTGTGTTGGCGCGGCGCGCGCGCGCGCGGTGTGTGTGTGTGTGTGTGTGTTGTGTGTGTGGTGTTGTTGTGTGTGTGTTTATATAATATAATATATATATTATATATATATATATTATATATTGTATAATAATTATTATTATATTATAATTTTTTAAATATATGTATATTTTATATAAAAATTAAAATTTAATAAAAATGGTAAGCAATCCCGCATTGATTCCATAATAAAACCCTCCCGCCCAAAGGACTCGATCCCAGGTCCCGGGGCCAATACCTCCAACTTCCACACGACCCATAAGAGGGTGTGCCTGGGATCTCAGTACCCTAGCCCTTACCTATCCTTTCATCTTGGTAATGCAGGAAGTTTTACACACACTCCCCGTGGGTACACGGTGAAAATTAAATTTAGCATTCCCAATCCTAAGTTAGATGTACCGGGGTATTTTCAAGGATGGAAAAAATGCAATGCCGCATTGAAATCAAAAAAAAAAACCCTCCCTACCAGGCTCAAACTCGTTCACTCCGCATCCTTCCCTATATCCTATATAATATACTTGACGTAGCACTGGTTGTAGATTAGGTTGTTTAAAATTATATTAAAACGCAATTTCTCAAAAGGCTTCCCCTGCATTCTAAGATGTGATTATATTGGTCTGTAATAAAACGAGCAAGTAGGGTAACAAGTGAGGGTTGCATAGTGGGGTAGATCATGGGGGTTTGCATATGAGGTAGATCTATAGTATAAGTCCATCGAAAAAAAGGGGAAAGAGTTTTTACATACCTGTTTTTTTTTTTTACCTTGACTTCTCCTATGACACATAAAGGAAAATTTAACCTTCTGTGCTTTTTCCATGCTAAAAGGGTTTAAAAATGGGAGCAAAAGTTGTTGATATCAAAAAGACCACACCGCGTGGTGATCATTTTTTTTAATCTTTTTTTCTTGAATTTGTAAATTAAAACAAGAAAAAGCAAAAAGGGGAAAAAGAAAAAGACTTCCACTCAAATTTTCGAAATGAATAAAAAAAAAGCGATAGAAGAAAAATGTATTTTTTAAACGGATTTAAACGGTTTTAAAACGGGATTTTAAAACAGGTTTAAACGTGAAAGTCTTTTTTCCAAACCACCCTTAAACCCTGGACTAGCAACCCTAAATGTGTAAAAAATGTGAAAAAATCTATTTTCTTTATTTATCCTGCAGATGTGTATGAGCATATCCTACCTGTCATTATCTTATCTTTTATTATTATTATTATTATTTTTTTATTTTTATTTTATTATTTTTATTTTTATTATTATTTTTTTTATCTTACATTTCATTACATTATTATTCAATCATTAGAAATAGTATTCTGATTGATATTATCATTGTCATCTTTTTTATTTTTATTATAAATTATTATTGCCATCTTCATATCATTCCCATTTATATCTCGTCTCTGTAATCGTTATAACTAATCACATTATTATCTCATCACCAATAATCACCATAACTATTATCATTATCTTTTTGTGTGTGTGTTTATCGCCATGCTTTATCAAACTCTTTTTTGTATATCGCTGTAATACGAACGTGCCTCTGAAATTTCCCTTGATTATCAATATTCAAAAATATATACTGTTATATTACGTATTATCATATAACCATCTCTTTTTTCCCTTTCTGCTATTATTTTATTTCCCCATTGCAAGCATCCGAGCACAAATTTCCCTTTGCCCTTTTTCCGTTGCCCAAGATCGGGATTGCAAGGCTATCAATGGATTTTGATGGTTTTTCACCTCTGCTGGAAACCCCTGGCCTGTTGAGACAAGATCAGGGTTCTGTCCATTATAAGAAAAAAAATGTACTTGTGGGTTTGTATTGGGTTGGGTTTTTTCTAATCAAAAATCGATTTTTTGGCAAAATTCTTTTTCCCCCCCCCCTTTTTTTTTTTGTTTTTTTTTTTTTTTTTTTTTTTTTATTTTTTTTTTTTTTTTTTTTTTTTTCTTTTTTTCCGCCCTTTCCTTTTTTTCC
>NW_023654661.1:0-4514 GCF_015228065.2 Penaeus monodon
AGTAAAAAATAGAGGACGGGGATAGTAGGGGGCACGGGATAGAGAGGCACGGGGATATAAGGCAGGGGAGTAGTAAAGCACAGGCGTATAGAAGCACAGCAGTATAGAACACGGGGAGTATAGAACACAGGGAGTATAAGGCACGGCAGTATAGAAGCCAGGCAGTAGTAGAAACCAGGCATAGTAAAGGGACAGGGAGTGTAGAAACACAGGCAGTGTAGAACACAGGAATAGTAAAGCAAGGGAGTATAAAGCAAGGCAGTATAGAAGCACAGGCATAGTAGAGGCACAGGGAGTAGGAAGCCGGGGATAGTAAACACAGTATATAGAGGCACAGCATTTAGAGGCACAAACAAGTAGAAGCCAGGCTAGTAGAGCACGGGGAGTATAGAAGCACAGGGAGTAGTAAAGCACAGCAGTAGTAAGGCACAGGCATGTAGACACAGGCATAGAGAGGGACGGGGAGTAGTAGAGGCCGGGGGAGTAGAGAGGGACGGGAGTATAGACCAGGGCAGTAGTAAAGCACAGGGAGTAGTAAGGGACGGGCTAGTAGGGCACGGCAGTAGTAGAGGCCGGGCATATAGAACACGGCAGTAGGAAACACGGGCATAGTAGAGGCACGGGCATAGTAGAGGCACAGGCATATAGAACACAGGGGTAGTAGAGCACGGGCATATAAAGCACAGGCAGTAGTAGAGGGACGGGAGTAGTAAAGCACAGGGAGTAGAAGGCACGGGCAAGGGGAGAGGCACAGCATAGTAGGGCACGGGGAGTATAAAGCCAGGGATAGTAAGGCACGGGGATAGTAAAGGCACAGGCAGTATAAAGCACAGGCATAGTAGGCCGGGGGGGTAAACACAGGCAGTAGTAAGGCACAGGCAAGTAAGGCACAGGCGTAGTAAAGGGACGGGCATAGTAAGGCACGGGCATAGTAGAGGCACAGGCATATAGAAGCACGGCGTATAGAGGCCAGGGAGTAGTAAGGCCCGGCAGTATAAAGCCAGGGAGTAGTAGGCAAGGCATAGTAAGGCACGGCAGTAGTAGAAGCACAGCGATAAGGCACAGGGAGTAGTAGAGGGACAGCAGTAGAAGGCCCCGGGAGTATAGAGGCACGGGGAGTGTAAAACAGGATATAGAACCGGCATGAGAGGCCCCCCACAGTAGTAAGGGGGGCAGTATAGAGGCACGGGGATAGTAGAGCCCGGCATAGTAGAAGCACGGCAGTAGTAGAAGCAAGGCAGTAGTAGAGGCCAGGCAGTATAGAGGGACGGGGGTAGTGAAGCACGGGCAGTATAGAGGGGACGGAGTAGTAGAACACAGCATAGTAGAGGCCGGGGATTTTAGAAGCCGGGGAGTAGTAGAGGGACGGGGAGTAGTAAAGCACAGGCATAGTAGAGGGGACAGGCAGTAGTAAGGGACGGCAATAGTAAAGCACAGGGATATAAACCAGGGAGTAGTGAACACAGGGATAGTAGAGGCACGGGGAGTAGTAGAACCGGCATAGTAGAGGCACGGGTAGTAGAAGCAAGGCATAAATAGAGGCACAGCAGTAGTAGAAGCACAGGCATAGTAGAACCAGGGAGTATAGAGGGACGGGCAGTAGTAGAAGCCGGCGTAGTAGAGGCACGGGGATAGTAGAACAAGGCAGTATAAGGCACAGGCGTGTAGAAGCACGGGAGTAGTAGAGTAACAAAATACGAAAGAATAACGAAGTAAATACAAATAAATTAGGTAAAACGGTAAAAATAAAAAAATAAAAACAAAAAAAAAACACACTAAAGCACGATGACAGGTAAGCAAAAGTTAAAAAAGACTAAAAACTGAACTGAAATTAAAAGAAAAGGTTGATAAAGCAAAAGTAAAAACGATATATAAAAGATAACAAGTAAGCAGTAGTTTTAAAAGGGGAAAAAACTTTACTGAAATCGTAAAGGAAAAGGGTTTAAAAAAAACAGACTAAAAGCAGAAGTAAAGCAATGAAGCGTAAAATAGAGATAAACACAAAAAAAGAACTTAAAACAATAAAAACGTTAAATAAGGTAAAAGAAAGAAAAACCCAGCTCACTAAAAACGTTATTGAAAAAGATAAAATACAATGCTTGGGGTAAAAAGGGGCCTTGAAGGCTGGGCAGACTGACTAGCAAAGAAAAACAATTACTGATATTGTACTCTTGGAATGTAGCTTTATATAAACCAAAGCCCTTTTATTTTCATATAATGTAACGCCCAGCGAATATGAACTAGGCAAGTAAAATTATATATATATATATATATATATATAATATATATTATTTTATATATATATAATATAAAATTATATATATTTTATATATATTTATAATATAAAATATATAATATATATATAATATTAATATATTATTATATAATATATATATAATTATATATATATATATATAATATAATATTTTTATTATTTATATATATATAAATATATATATTATATATAAAATTTTTTTATATATATATATATTAATATTTTAATTATATTACTTCCAGGGTCATATTCGCTTGGCGTTATCAGTTTTCAATAAGGATTTTAATATTAATAATTTAAGAGAAATTTTAGTTTGTTTTTTTTTTTTTTTTTTGGGGGGTTTAAAACCCATTTTACCCTTTCTTTTTTTTTTAAATAACTTTTTAGGAGCTTGTGTGTTTTTTTTTACTTTTCCCCGTTTTTAAACTGTATTTTATTGTTTTTATTTTTTCTTTATTGTGTTTATCTCTACTTTTACTGCCTTTGTTTTACTTCTGTTTTTAGTCTCAGTTTTTATTGAACCCTTTCCTTTACGATTCAGTCAAGTTTTTAGACCGTTCTAACTACTGCTTTTACTTTTTATCGTTTTTTATACTCGTTTTTTCTTTTTTCTTTACTCAACTTTCTCTTTACATTTCGTTCAGATTTATGCTGTTTTTTTTTCTATTCTTACCTGCATCGTGCTTTAGTGTTTTATTTTGCTTTTTTTTTTTATTTTTTACCGTTTTACCCAATCTTACTTGTTCTACTTCGTTTTTTCTTTCGTATTTTGCTTACTCTACACTGCCTTGCTTTTTACTACTCCCGTCCCCTACTACCCTGTGCTTCTACTCTGCCGTCCTCTATACTCCCGTGCTTCTCCTGCCCGTGCCTCTACTACTGCCCGTGCTTCTATATGCCCGTGCTTCTACTACTGCCGTGCCTCTACTACGCCCGTGCTTTTACTACTGCCTGTGCTTCTACACTGCCCGTGCCTCTACTACGCCCGTGCTTCCACTGCCCGTCCCCTACACTCCTGTTTCTACTACTCCCGTGCCTCTACCTCCCGGCTTCTACTACTGCCCTTTCCTCTACTACTGCCTGTGCTTCTCACTGCCGTGCTTCTACTACTGCCCGTGCTTCTACTATTGCCCGTCTTTTACTACTGCCCGTGCCTCACTACTGCCTGTGCTTCTACTACTGCCCGTGCCTCTACTACTGCCCTGCCTCTACTACCCCGTGCCTCTACTACTTCCTTGGCCCCTACTACTGCCCGTGTTCTACTACTGCCTGTCTTCACTACTGCCCCTCCTCTACTACTGCCCGTGCCTCACACTGCCCGTGCCCCTACTACTCCCGTGCCTCTACTACTGCCTGTGCCTCTCTACTGCCTTGCCTACTACTGCCTGTGTTTTTTTCCCCTTCTATTTTTCTACTGTGGAGGGAAGGGGTGGTTTTACTACTGCCGTGCCTCACACTCCGTGCCCCTTTTAACTGCCCTGCCCCTACCCTGCCTGTGCTCTACTACTGCCTGTGCCTCTACTACTGCCGTGCTTCTACTACTGCCCGTCCTCTACTACTGCCTGTGCTCTACACGCCTTTCTTTTACTACTGCCCGTGCCTCATACTCCGTTCTTTTACTACGCCCGGGGCTCTACTACTGCCTTGCTCTACTAACTGCCGCGTGCCTCTACTACTGCCTTGCTTTTACTACTGCCTGTGCCTCTACTCGCCCGTGCCTCTACTACTCCCCCTGCCTCTACACTGCCCTGCTTCACTATGGGTTTTTTTTGGTGTTTTGGGTTTTTTGTGTGTTTTTTTGTTTTTTTTGGTTTTTTTTTTAAATGGGAACGGTCCTCTATACTGCCTGTGCCTCTACTACTGCCGTGCCTCATACTGCCTTGCTTTTACACTGCCCCTGCTTTTACTACTGCCCGGCCTCTACTACTGCCTTTTCCTCTACTACCTTTCCCCTTTCCCCCTTACTACTGCCTTGCCTCTACTAAATGCCTGTGCTTCTATACTGCCGTGTTTTATACTGCGTGCTCTACTACTGCCTGGCTTTTACTACTGCCCGGCTTTTACTACTCCTTTGCTTCTACATGCCGTGCTTCTACTACTGCCGTGCCCCTACTACTGCCCGTGGCCTCTACTACGCCGTGCTTCTACTATGCCGTTTTCTTTTTACTACTGCCCGTGCCTCTACTACTGCCCTGCTTCATACGGGTTTTTTGCTTCTACACTACTGCTTCTATTTTTA
>NW_023654662.1:0-4513 GCF_015228065.2 Penaeus monodon
AATATATATAATTTTATATATATTATTTTAAAAATTTTTTTATATGTATATAATATAAAATATAATATTATAAATATATATATATTATATATATATATATATATATTATATTTTATATATATATATATATATATTTTTATAAAATTAATATAATTTAATAATATTAATATATAATATAAAATAAATATATATAATATTTTATATGCATAATATATATATAAATATATATATATATATAATATATATATTATATTTATATTATATAATATATATTAATATATATATCATATAATATATATATATATGATATATATTATATATTTTATTATATTTATATATATATAGTATATTATATATATATTATATATAAAATATATTATATTATATATATATATTATATATATATATATATTATATTATATATATATATTATATATAATTATATATATATATTATTATACATATAATATTATATTATATTTGTTTATATTTATATATTATATATTTATTGTATATATTATATCATTATATCTACTATATAGATATATATCATATATATTGATTATATCATATATCTTATATTATATATATGTATATATATTCATATATATATCTATTATATATATATTATATCTATATTTCTATATACATCTTTTTATATATATCTATATATTTTACTGTTCTATCTATTTTATACTTTATATCTTATTATATTATATTATTATACTGTCATCTCTTTCTATCATATATATATACATATATTATATATTATATATATATATATATATTATATATATAATATATATGTTATATATTATATATCTATATATTATATAATATACTATACTATATATATATATCATATATATATATATATTCTAATATATATTTCCTCTCTTCTTTATTTATTATCTTATATATGTACATATGTTTGTATTTTTTTGTTATTATTATCATTATTATTAATTTAACTGGTAGTATAATTGTAAAAATAATTATTATTACATTAATAATTACAGTTATAACGATATTCATTAAAATAATGATGTAAATAATAATTATAAAAACGTTATTATTGTTATTATTATTGTTATTACTATCATTATTGTAGTTGTTTATTAGTATAGATGTAAAAATACATATTATAACTGCAATAATTGCAATAATAATATAATAATTGCAATAATGATGATAATAATTGCAATAATGATGATAAAGATGATGATAATGATGATAATGATGATGGTGATGATGATAACGATAATAATGATGATAATCATGACAATAATGATGATAATAACAGGAATTATGTCCATATATAATAAAAAAGGTAAAGGAAAAAAATCCCAAAAGTCGAAAAAGCGGCAAAATCTAGCGAAATATAGCTTTTTCAGAGTAGTCTCCAAAATGACGTTTTTTCCATTCATTTGATGATTCTGGCAATGATTAAGGTAATTATGATAATAATTACCAGAATTCTATTAATCATGACAATAATGATGATAAAAGTGAGAATAAAGAGAATTTGGATAACATTTGATGATTATTAATATTATTACTATTATCATTATTATTATCATTATTGTCATTATTATTATTATTATTATTGTTATTATTATTATTATTATTATTATTATTATTATTATTATTATTATTATTATTATTATTATTATTTTTACTGGTAGTATAATTGTAAAAATAATTATAATAACAGTAATAATTACAGTAATAACGATATTAATTAAAATAATGATATAAATAATTATTATAAAAACGTTATTATTGTTATTATTATTGTTATTACTATTATTATTGTAGTTGTTATTAGTATAGATGTAAAAATATATATTATAACTGCAATAATTGCAATAATAATGATAATAATTGCAATAATGATGATAATAATTGCAATAATGATGATAATGATGATGATAATGATGATAATGATGATGATAACGATAATAATGATGATAATCATGATAATAATGATGATAATAACAGGAATTGTGTCCATATATAATAAAAAAGGTAAAAGAAAAATAATCCCAAAAGTCGAAGAAGCAGCAAAATCTAGCGAAATATAGCCTTTTGAGAGTAGACTCCAAAATGACGTTTTTTCCATTAATTTGATGATTCTGGCAATTATTAAGGTAATTCTGATAATAATTACCAGAATTCTATTAATCATGATAATAATCAGGATAAAAGTGAAAATAAATAGAATTTGGATAACATTTGATGATTATTAATATTATTACTATTATCTGATTATATCATTTTATCTTATTATTATATTATTATTATTATTTTATTATTATTATTATTATTATTATTATTATTATTATTATTATTATTTATGATTATGATTATTATTATTATTATTATTATTGTTGTTTTTATTATTATTATTACTTTAATTATTAGTGTTATTGCCAAAACATATATTATAACTGTAATAACAATAATAATAATAATAATAATAATAAGCATAATTATAATAATACTAATTGTTATATTATTGTTATTAATATTATTATTGTTATTATTATTGTAGTTGTTATTAGTATAGATGTAAAAATATATATTATAACTGCAATAATTGCAATAATAATGATAATAATTGCAGTAATGATGATAATAATTGCAATAATGATGATAATGATGATGATAATAATGATAATGATGATAATGATGATGATAACGATAATAATGATGATAATCATGATAATAATGATGATAAAAGGAATTGTGTCCACATATAATAAAAAAGGTAAAATAAAAAAAATCCCAAAAGTCGAAAAAGCGGCAAAATCTAGCGAAATATAGCCTTTTGAGAGTAGACTCCAAAATGACGTTTTTTCCATTCATTTGATGATTCTGGCAATTATTAGGGTAATAATGATAATAATTACCAGAATTCTATTAATCATGACAATAATGATGATAAAAGTGAGAACAAAGAGAATTTGGATAACATTTCATAAAAAAAAAAAAAGTCCACAAAATATTTTTAGCACCCATTCTTATGTTTTTCTGTTGCTCTATTTCTGATTTCCTTATTACATGGTAGTAGTAAAACGTAGCTGTTATACATTTCTTTCTTCCTTGGTTCCACTGTACTTACCACTGTCGTCATTAGCATTTGTCTATTTATGAAATACTCGTATGATAATGGAGTTGTTTGTTTTTTATTATTATTATTATTATTATTTATTATTATTACATTATTATCGTTTTCTATCGTTATTATTGACTGTCATCATTATTATTACCTTCTAATTGATTATTTGTGTAATAGAAATAATAGTGGTAGTTGTTATAATAGCAGTTCTGCTATCATAATGATATAATGGTGGTATTAATTATAATAATGATAATAGAAGTAATAATAAAAAAAAAAAAAAAATAGTAATAATAATTATACACGAGTTTCTCCTGTCTAGTCTCTAAATCCACGTTTTCTACGTCTACTGCCTCCAAAGAAAATCGTAACCTTTGCATTTCATGTCTTTCTTTTAATCGGTTTTGGAAAAAATAAAGACATCTACTACTGAGTCAACCCAGCAAAATGTTTCGTTTGTAGGAATATGTAAATAAATGTGTTTTTAGTATCTGTATATGAACACTACAATTATTTTATTGTTATTTTTTCCTCGTCTTTGCTTCTGTGATGAATTCTTGAAAACCATTTATTTTACTTTTTTCTTCATATCTTGGGCATATCTGCTAATTGAAGCGTTCAAAATGTATAAACTCCAAGTATCTGATAGTACCAGGGAAAAAGTGATTTGGCAACAGATACATTAAAATTGAAGACAAAAGGCTATTCCTTTAATCCAGACACCTTTGTAAAAAGAGGGGGAATTTAAAAACAGTAATTATATATAATTTTTAATTGTGCATTTTTTATTGTAAAATCCAATACAGTTGAAGATTGCAGACTGGATATTTATCCTGCGCGTATTCCGTTTTATCCTTGAAACCTTTATAGATATGCCACTTTCCAAACAAGGGGGGAATATCATGTAGCATGTGGCAGCTCTCTTTATCCAACTCTTACCTACTTTTATAAGAATTTTCCGTTCATATTCTTGTTTATAATATCATTAAAATCTGGTTTATCAAATATTAGTCAATATTCTTTTTGCCTATGTCCTTCCAACCTAGAAGACTTTCAAAAATGAGACAGATTGGTTCACAGAATATATGCGACTGACTCAAGTAAACATCATGGAGTGAAACTGATTTGCACGTTGTATATTTTTCAGGTATATAACAAATACATATAATGCTAACCTAACTACTCGTGGAAGCAGAGCAGTAGCCATTCTGAAGCAAGGATGATATCGTAGAGATGTTGCATAGTTATCGTTACTTCTTCCCTTTTGGTAACTCGTTCCTGGCTTCACAAGATTTAATGAATTTGAAGTTTTTGTACTCATTTCAAATGACTGCTATATAATTTGCCTAATCAGTATACAGACACGCGCGCGCGCGGCTCAAATAATATGAC
>NW_023654663.1:0-2500 GCF_015228065.2 Penaeus monodon
AATTTTGACCCCAAAGGCTATGTTGGCTTTTATAGGTGTGATAGTCTTAAGTATTTTATAGATATCCGCATGTGTGTGTTCGCATATATTGGGTGCGTGTACACATATGCGCATATGACCAATATGTGTGTATGCATGTGCATGGGGTGAGTTGTGTATGGGTAGATGTACATATGCATATATATCCATAAAAAACATATGTAAAGGTGTATGCTTGCATGTGCACGAAAAAAAAACATATGCGTATACTTAGAGCATCTACGTTTTGAACAACTATGTCGCATAGGTTTTAAAATACGCATGAATGAAATCAGTGTATAAATATAAACACCTATAAACACCTCGGGGGCAATCAGGACGTTCCTGAGCAGGGGGTTGCTTAAATCTCCGACAAAATTTGGGGGCCAAACTGGAAACAAAAACACAAGACAAAGTTGGAAAATATTAGGAGAGCCTACGTCTTGCAGTGGATTGATTCGGGCTGATGATGATGATGATCTATATACATAATACATACATACATAGAGGCCGCGGTGGCCGAATGGTTAGAGCGTGGGACTCAAGACTGTCACGACGCAATGAGTTCGAGGGTTCGAGTCACCGACCGCCGCGTTGTTTCCCTTTAAAGGAAAGGAACTTCACCTCGATTGCCTGCCTACCACTGGGGGACCAAGTCAGCCAAGTCAGTGCCGGGTAAATAGAGATGGTGACTCAAAAAAAAAAAAAAAAAAAAAAAAAAAAAAAAAAAAAAAAAAAAAAAACACCGGGCGGAAGGCAATGAAAAACCACCGCCAAATTGCCAAGAAAAAATGGAAGCCCATGATCGTCAAGGCCGCGGTGGCCGAATGGTTAGAGCGTCGGACTCAAGACTTCACGACGGCAATCTGAGTTCGGGGTTCGAGCCCACCGACCGCCGCGTTGTTCCTTGGGAAAGGAACTTCACCTCGATTGCCTGCCTACCCCACTGGGTGGCCAACCCAGCTCAAGTCAGTGCTGGTCCCAACCCGGATAAAAAAAGAGAGAATGATTACCTAAATGGTAACACCGGCCTCTCCGTGGAAAAAGGAACTGGGGACCCTATCACGTACTCACTCCAAGAGCATCACAACGTGAAACTGCAATTGAGTATCATGCTGTGACCACGGCGGCTCAGACTGAACCTACCGTTAAATGATGATGATATACATAATATATATTATATATATATATATAATATATATATATATTATAAAATATATATATATATATATATATGACAGAAAACCCACAAAGCAAAAAAATGGTGTTAGCAGCTGTTTCCCGAAAGTGAATCTCTACCAGAGGTCCAGGGGCATCAACCCTCGCCCCTCTCATTTTGAGCTACCTAGAACCCTAAGCCGGCCGTGCCCCTATACCCCATCAGCCTTCCGGGCTAGCACAGTGGTAACGTGTCGGCCTCTCATCCGAGGGTCGACGGTTCGCGAGAAGTTGCAACTGTCGCCTGGGGTTACTGCTGTGGCTGGGGCACCACGGCAAAGGCAAGACTCGGTTCCGCCGAGTCAGCACCAGCTGACACACGTGAGCAAAAACTAGCAGACAGTATGTCACAACCAAGAAATCCATTTTTATCAAATGGAATCCACAAACCAAACTCCTCCCGGGAATGTGACAACCTGACTGACGAAGTCTCTCATTTCCCCTTTGGGACCTCCTCTCCTACTCACCCGTGTCCGTGGTGTCTCGCCGGCGATCATGAGATTTAATGTCGACTCCCTGTCCACCAAGGTCCCGATGATGTCCTCGCTTTCCTTCAGAAGAGGCTCCCCGCAGAGGATCCACGTCTCCCTCTGCCTACCGACGTCTTCCTCCAGCTGATTCGTCTGTGTGTGGAGTCTAATTCCTTTTCATTTTTGAGAGTCGCTTCTACTCTCAGACGTTCGGTGTTGCCATGGGCTCTCAGTCTTGGCAACCTATTCATGGAATTCTTTGAATTGAACTTTTCCCTTGCATCTCCCTTCGTCAGTCGGTTGTGCTGAAGTATGTCGACGACGTCTTTGCTTCCCGGCCTCTGACCCTGCCCTATTTACGGATTTCCTGACGGAGCTGAACTCTCTCTCCCTCCACTGTTTCAAGGTGGAATGGGAGGTTGACAACAAGCTCCCTTTCTTGGGCATCTTAGTTCATCTCTCTGCTAATCACTTCTCCTTCTCCATATACGGGAAAGCCTATGCATGGTGGTATGTACATACCCTTCTCATACCATCCTCTCCATGTAAAGAGAGATGTTGCCACCCATGTCCTCTGCCCCTCCGCATCTGTACCCCAATCCCTGCAGGAGTCAATTCCCGTATTTTCTCTATGCGCTTATCAGGGCACTCGTACTTTACCACGTTTTTTCCCGTAGAAAACTCACCCCTCCCCGCCCTCACCTCCCTACACCGAGGATCTACTCTTTCCGTCCCCTCTTACCCTCTTAACTGCAGCTATCTTCCCCCGGGGTGAACACTCTCCGTCGAAAACT
>NW_023654664.1:0-2500 GCF_015228065.2 Penaeus monodon
TAACATATGTAATAATAAACAGATATAAAGCTTTGGGTTATTCTGTATATTGCTAAATAAAGATGCCAGATTGAACAAAGGTTTGAGTGAGATTAAAATTGTATAAATTAAGAAATGCAGTTAACAAGTACTTGATGTACATCATTGATTTTTAAAGTAAAATTGATACATTGCAGGTAAGAGACCACTTATTATGTACAAACTGATGCATTGAAATTGAATTGTTTGAAAAGATCTAGTAGAAAATTGTGCAGCAATGGAGCTGTATGCTTTTTCTTTAAAAAATGTTTATAAACCTTTCATCATAATGGAAGC
This sequence comes from Penaeus monodon, assembly GCF_015228065.2. NCBI lineage: Eukaryota > Metazoa > Arthropoda > Malacostraca > Decapoda > Penaeidae > Penaeus > Penaeus monodon. Next base: position 316 of record NW_023654664.1, read on the forward strand.
ATATTGTAATATCCAGTTTTGCAATCACCTTTTTCAGCATGGTTTAGTACCTCTTTTTAAGATTTTAGGTGAATGCAAAACCCAGCTTGTGTGGGAGGGCAGCAGAATATACCTAACAACAGTAAACATACAGTATACCTCATACATTTCATGCCTTAGTCACAGTCCTCACAAGAAACCATAGTATATACTTAGGCTGCTGACAATACTTAATGGAACAATCATATCAAGTAATTTGTGAAAATGAAATGACGTTACGTAAATAGACAACTATTATTGACTGTTTTTTTAATGTAACAGATAAATGTATCAAGAATATGTGAACTTTCCTTTGGTAGTAATAAGTATCATAGTTTGTGGTCAAAATATGTGTGTTTTCTACCTTTTTAGTGCAGTCTCCATTGAGAAGTATTGATCTGATGCAGTGTTTTCTGTAGCATATTGAAGGCACTAACTCTGTAAAATATTAAAAAGAATAACATTCCTAAGACAGTTACAAGGGAAAAATACGTGGAGGATTGTGTTTACTTGGGTAATTCTGTTGCTTTCTGAGTATATTAATAAGTGAGTGTCATAATCAATAGTCAGTATGAATCATGCTATTAAACATAGTATAGAAAAGTATTAATTGTTGTAAGTTGTCTTCTAGATGGTGAATTAAGAATTATAGTAATTATTACTCTTCAACTATTGAAATCCTATGAGCGAGTTATTATTGTTTTGTTTAATGGTTAATTTTGATATTATTTCAGTTATGATACATGACTTTTGCTTTAAGATTGCATGGGAAGCTTTTATACTCTAGAATGTATATGAGTATCCATTAAAACACTTAGCATGTGAGATGATGAATTAAGGATATTAAAAATCTAATGCATTTTTTGTGCATCTACAATAATATTTGATAACCTAAAGTTCATGCCAGTAGTTCATATGTGAGACTATGACAGTTTAAAATGCTGTGTTCTTTGTAGACATTACTAGAAGTGATAATTGCCCACTCGAAGGACTATTTAAGTAGTTTTATCACCATAAATTATTTTGGGACCATGACATTTAAAAATAGATCTGAAAAACTGTCCTTTGTTGTGAAATATGTCATTGAAAAGTGCCTTGAATTGTATGTAATCTCTTATGTATATTGTAATTGTAATGCTTTGTTTTCTTTGCTACTTCAATAAACAATTTATATGAACCATGTTATGATTTAATATTATCCTATAATCTAGGATTTTAAATAGATCTTATCTTGTACTTTTTTTATATGAAAAACATCTGTGCTTTTGGTATTAATACATATGCATGTATTTTCTATACTACATAAAAGCTCAATTAGCTCCCAAGAAAATTATCTCCCTAGGAAAAGATGATGCACATATAGGAACACCATTTAACCAAAAGGACCAATTTTCTTCTCCACATTTTGACCAAAGAAACACTTAAGATTTTACCCAAATGCAACTTTTCTTTCTCTTTGATTTTGATAAAAGGGTGCTTTTCTCTTATAGTTTTTTACTGAAATGACACTTTCATGTTTCATTCTTTGTTTTTTACTACAGTCTCTTCACTTCAGTTTGATAGTTGGGTGGACAGAGAGCTTGGCTATGATTGATGGATGCAACCCATTGAGGTGGCGCTAGGAGTGTTAAGTCACCAAGCAGGAATGGCAGACCATCTCTGAAACATCAGCTGCCCGCTTCCCGATAGAGGCATGTGGTCCTGTACCATCAGGCAGTGGTGTCTTTAGATGACATTTTCATGCTGTATTAGTTGTATTTTTGTTTGTCATTTGTGATACACGCTGACCATGAGTAGGGCTTGTGTACTGAACATTGGTCACAACGTGCAGCAGTCTATGTTCTGACCATGTACCCCCAGTTGGATCCAGCATGTTTCAAAGCGGGAAGGGCTGAATGTGTAAAAGGAGGTCTTGGGGGAGCAGCAGTTCTCCCAGTGGAGAGTTTCCAAAGCATTCACCAAGTATGTAGCAGCTGTTCTAGAGGTGAACTGGAGCTGCCATTTGAAAGAGACTTCTGTAGGCTACGTATTAATGTTCTATTAATAGTGTTCTCAAACATTATACGCGCATGTAATTCCAACCACTATATTATTACCATCTGTATCACATCTGTTACTTTGTTGCCAAAGTTTTTTACATATTCTTAAGTTGTGTATTGTACTGAAG
>NW_023654664.1:12500-22500 GCF_015228065.2 Penaeus monodon
GTGTGTGTGTGTGGTGTGTGTGTGTGTGTGTGTGTGTGTGTGTGTGTGTGTGTTGGGTGTGTGTGTGTATGTAGTATGTATGTGTGTTTTATATATATATATATATATACTATATAAAATTTAAAATATTATTATATATATATATATTATAAAATATATATAATATAATATATATATTATATATGTGTGTGTGTGTGTGTGTGTTTTTGTGTGTGTGTGTGGGGTTGTGTGTGTGTGTGTGTGTGTGTGTGTGTGTGTGAAATAACACACACACTCACACACAACCATCTTTTTCACATTAATGAAAGCGGGTTTCCTTTTTCTCGCGTTCTAGCGGTACTATAATCAATAATATTTCTGTTATGGTAAAGCTCTCCTATGATACGCTCGATGTTGCGCTTTGAAATAGGCTGTACTTCATTTTCGACGTTATAATGTGGGTGATTCATTTAATTAGTCAAATTTAACTCCTGAATCCTTATTATATTAGTTTTAATAGCGAAGAGCTGAACGTCATTAGTTTCAAACTTTATTATGACTAGACAAGGCTAACTCTCCAATTAAAGTTAGTTAAGTTATTTTTTTGTAATCAGGTGGGGGAAACAATTCAATAATACAATTACAGAATGAGATGTTTTTCGCAACTGTATAGGTAACAGAGTCACGGCAGACTTATGTAGGATATAATTATGACTATCAATATTATATTTTCATTACCCATTTCCCGCAACATTCAAGATAACAAATTTCCGTGATAAGTACTTCAGGCATTTCCATTGACGATGCTGATGTTTACCCCCAGCAGTTTGGTCATGATAACATGATATAACCAATATATGAAGTGACCTTGCCGGGAAAAGCGCGGTATGATGGGCGTTCTAGGTTTACACTTTTGAGATGAGGGTAAGTGTTAAAATCGTCAGGTGCAGATCCGCCCGGGTTTACATCAGGACGCAAACCAAAATAAACCAAGTCATGGGCAAACAAATAAGGAAGATGGAAGAGTTTCAAACATTAGAAAAATGAATGTAGGGAAATTACAAATGGCACGAGGTTAAATACTAAAACATTACTCTAAATATAGTTTCAACCAGCCTTCTGTCCCTTTGAACGTGAGAACCCATGGGAGCAGAGCATGGATGAGATGTTTACGAAGCACGTAAATAGGGACTTGTAAAAGACTTATTAAACCTTTTTAATCATAGAGGGTTTTGTAAATCTGTTTGTTTGAAGTTACTGGCTGATCTACTGCACCGACTTTCTCTGCATTACATTAAGTCCACAAACTTTTTTGCAGTCACCAGGAATCAAATTTTCCCTTTTTACTCTCAGTATTCATATCCGAGGATAAATTTAAACGTGAGCAACGATTTAGAAATATTTAAGTTTTTTTTTTATTATTTTTCTTGGATTGAAAAACATTTTTCTTTTACGACTGCTAACACGTGGGTTTTGGGCCCGAAGAAAAAATAAGTAATTTTTTGTATAGTTCGTGTATAGAATCCTGATCGGAAACTTATCGACTTCCCCTAACCCGGGCGTGTGTGTTTAACTGTCATAGCTAGTTTCTCGGAAAGATAGAAAGGGTAGACAGATGGAAAAATATAAGATTTTTGTAGAATTTATTGAGGACCTATATTGACCATAGTGACCAAGGAAACTCGACGCAGTTCATAATACTTCATTAAGAAGTAATGGCAACCAGCATGCCTTTGGCGAATCGGGTGCGGCAGAGATGAAGAGGTGAGGTCTTTTGGAAAGAGCGTCGGCTGTACATCGCCCTTGGAGAAGTCAGCTTCATAGAACGTCCGCTGTCATGTGACAATGCATAGGGTCCGCGGTTTCATTTTTAGGGCATTTTTTAAATTCTGCTATGCCCCATTCCCCACCACGTGTTTTGGGGAATAGTCAAGCATAAATTTAGAGAATATATGTTAATATTGCTCGACCACTACCCGTCCCAAAACGTCTTCGTCTAGTTGTACGTTGCCACATCAAGATCTGGCAACACACATGTCCTAATATTTTCTTCCTGATGGTGATGGTGTCCCTATCTAAAAGAGCAGGCATGCCACCAATCATCTCATTAGTCCCCCATGGATGTCCACAATACCCTTGGACAAGGTATCGAATCTATAAACCAGTTGTTGTCTCGCAAAAACAGTTAACCTCGTGAGTTAATGGGCTACAGCAAAAATGGTGGGAAAAGGGGTCTAAAGCAATATATAGACCTTGACTCTATCTATCAATTACATTCTAACGATAAAACAGCTTTTTCTTTACCATACGAGCTCCTGGAGCTACACAGACCGCGCCTCTGTACGTGGGTAACTGATACCGAGCTTCAAGGCAACAGCGAGTGCATGGCCATGACACGTGATAGAATAATTGAATAAGAACAAAAGATCATCGCGTAAAAAAAAAAAAAAAAAAGGCTGCCTCTTTGGTGTAAAAAAAAAGAAAAAAAAATGCGTATGAAAGCAAAAAGGCCCAAGCCTACAAAGCCGTGGCAATCGCAGGGAACAAATGCAAACCGTTTGTGCACTTATTGCAAATATACATGTTTATATATATAAAATAACACACACACACACTCATATATATATATATATTATAATATATATAATATATATATATATACACATATATATATTATATATATAATATATTAATATTATATATATATAATAATATATATATTATATATAGATATCTACACGCACACACACACACACACACCACACACACACAACCACACATATATATATATATATATATATATTTTATATATATATTTATAAAATATATATATATATAAAATATGTATGTAGTATGTGTGTGTGTGTGTGTGTGTGTGTGTGTGTGTGGTGTGTGTAGATATACCTGCACACACACACACACACACACACACACACACACACCCCACACACACACACCCCCACACACACAAACACAGCACAACACACACACACACATATATCATTATATATGTGTGTGTGTGTGTGTGTGTGTGTGTTAAAAATAAATAAATTATGTATATATAAATAAAATAAATATATGTATATATAATAAATAAATATGTGTATAAAAAAAATATATATTATATATAATAAAATATAAAATATATATATATATATATATATATATATATTATATGTGTGTGTGTGTGTGTGTGTGTGTGTGTGGTGTGTGTGTTTGTGTGTGTGTGTGTGTGTGTGTGTGTGTGTGTGTGTGTGTGTTTTGTTTTGTGTGGAGAAGAGAGAGAAGGGGTGAGTTACGGATGTTATCGACGAAAATTTAACAGCAAAACAGAAAAAAAATCATAACAGTTTATCTCCCTTTAAGTTACGTTACTTTCGTTTAACCACGGAATACACTTCTCTATCATAGTATATGTCGATCATCTCCTTAAATTTTTCCCGAAAACTATCTACCCTATTAAACCTTTTAAATCTATATTCATCAATAACGCAGAGAAGGAAAGGTTTTTCACATTTACTTGCGCATAAATTTCCCCTAGTATACCCAAAGCAGTCCCACTGTACTAAGATAAATTAAAAAGTATGCTTGTATTTCAAGCACATTGACATTGCGATCCGCCATTTGATATACAAAACATATTCTTATGTTACATGGAATTAATACAATCCTAATCTATCCTGGCAAGGGGTTATGACTTCGTTACCCACCAGCCAAATTCCTAATCTTTTCCATCTAGAATAGCAAAGGTGTATACATTTACAGATGAAGACTAAATGCAAGGAACATCTATAACAGTTGATCGCGAACCGGCTCACAAAGTGAGTAAAAAACAAAGCAGTCGTGTTCCCTGAATCTTTTTCTATCCAAATATACCAAAGATGACAGCCCATTTTCGTTAAAATTTAAATTTGAGTTTTCAGATTTCATCAACAACACTTTTGTGTAAGAGGATAAAAGTATGTTTCTTTATGGACCCTGAAATACAAATCGGCGATTTTCGCGATCGGGGAAAAAACGAATTCTTCATATTATTTTTCAAATTCAGAATGAAAAACATTGATGAAGGTACTGCGAATAAGCCGTGTTGCATCATTCTAAGAAAAACCGGGAAAAAATCATCGTCTTTATCTACTTATCTGTGATATGACTCAGACAAATCATCGATAGAATTCTGAATCATGGTGCGAACTTCCTTGTTAGTCAGAAATCTATGTTAGTCAGAACCGTCAGCTACCTACCACCTTACTTACCTGTTATCTCTGTGCCGATGAAAGCTATCAAAGAGGGGGGGGGGGCGATTAATCTTGGGCACAGTAGCAAAGAAGTCCGTTTATCAGCGAATCGAAAGGGTCCCCCAAAAAGGCAAATTGAAGAAGGACTTTACTGCATATGACGCCCTAATCTCGATGGCAAGGAGATTCTTTCACGAGCCACGCTGAAACGTGTCTATAAAAGCGGATTCTAAGCGTATAAACTGTGTATGTTTATAAGCATTGCTTACATATACACATATAGTTATGTAAAGTTATTTATTACTCACACACACCACATACATGTGCGTACATATAAATACGTATACATAACTATATGTGTATACATAGCTGTTTATAAACCATATTCATACATACATATCTATATATTTATATTTATATATAATGAATAACACATTTAAATTTTTTCTACCTATCTATATATATTCATATGCTTATCTGCTTTATACATACACGTGTGTAGAAAAGGTATGACTGAGAATTAATATCTCCATAAAACAAACGATATATCAAATCTGTTTCGATTAAGCTTCATTAGAATTCATACAACCCAGAAAAACAGAGCATATATATGTCGACTGTGACTTCCCCTTCGTTATCCGCATAACTGTGCCGCGACCTTGGATAATTTTGAATCTACCCGAAGTAGTTTTTACAATTTTCTCCGTCGCCATATATGCGGCTTGCATAATTTTTGCTTTTCTTTGTTCAATCCTCCATGATTACTTCTGCTTCCTTGCAGCCCCGATGTTTTGCTGATCCTGGTGTTAAACCACGATCCGTTTCATCAAAGTATGTCTTATCATATCTGCTACAGGTTTTTTTCCGGGCTGCTTTGTCTCGTGTAACGTCAAGTATCTTTTCATCGGATGTACTGGCGATGTTTACTTTACTGCCAAAGTATCTGCTGGTAACCTAGATATGTTACATTGGGGTAATTATTAAATGTCGTGTGTGTGTGTGTGTGTGGGGGGGGTGGGTGCAGGCCAGCCACGCTCCAATCAGCTCGACCTTTGACCGGGCCTTGGCTCCCCCAATGATCTACCATTGGTTCCCGCTCCAGCCCCAGGTCTATGTAGACCCTTGTTCCCGCCTATCCGCCCCCGCGACCCAAGCTCCAGGCTCCCCGCTTCGGGCTTTCGCGCTCTCTGGGTGGCGCTGCCCGATAGCCTACGACCGATCTCCGGACACCTGGACACCTGCCCAAATTTCCCCTCGCAGAACAACCATATAGTGCGATTTCCCAGAACACCTAACGGCGGGGCTTCTACGCTGACGTAAATGCGCGCACCACACGCACGCACGCACGCACGCACCGCACGCACGCACACCACACGTACACTTACACGCACACGCACACACACACACACGTACCGCACAAACCCCACCCAACGCACACGCACACACACCCCACACACCCACACACACACAAAAGTGCACGCCCACACACGCAAAGCACGCACACACCCCACACACGCACACGCACCGCACGCAAAGCACGCACGCACGCACACACACACACACACACAACACACACACACACACACACATACATACACACGCACACACACACACACAACACACACACACACACACACACACACACACACACACCCCACACACACACACCCCACACACACACACACGCACGCACCCACAACGCACGCACGCCCCCACACACCCCAAAATACCCCCATACATACACATATGTACACACACACAACACCAACCACACACCCCAAACACACAAACCACAACACACACACACACAACACCACACACACACACACACACACACACACAACACCCACACACACCACACACACACACAACACACACCACACACACACACCACAAACACACACACAACACACACACACACACACACACACAAAACACACCGACCGTTAAAAAGCATGATAAAATCCCCTATCTTTTCATCTTCCGCGTGCGTTATCCTCAGAGAGCAATATCCTGTTTCACTTGCTAGAAAGCCCTGGCATCACACACAGCATTCATATTCTAGTAGAAAGATGAACCCATCTGCACCTTTTACTTTTCTTTTTTTTAAATCCGTTCTGTACCTATTCCACAGTATATCCCACCATTTCACTTATCAGTGTTCACTCAAGGTTTCTTCTTGCTATGGAGGAAACCTCTTAGTAAGAGGAAGCCGTGTTAGGGTAAAAAAGCCTCCCATTTATGAACTAGCAAACCCCACACACACGTATGCACAATTTGCATATAACGAGACCCACATGGGCGTATATTATATATGCATATATATATCCATATAAACATCTATTCTTGATTTCTTGTCTGTATATACCTATGTGAAATACAATAAACACAAGTATAATGCAAACACAACACATATGCGGTGAACATGATTTATTTTGAACATCTATCATCACCATCATGGGGCTAAGCCGATTGGGGGCGCATGGCCCCCAACCATCCTGCGCTCCATCCATGAGGGCCCTCAAGGCGAACCATCAGGTGTTCCTCGGCTATCTCAAACTCCAAGCCACATTTCTTAGAACACCGAGGGGCCTCTTCTACCCCGGTTGTCTCGGGAAGAGATGAACTTGATCCGTCCTCGGGTCCCCGTATAATAGAAAAAATGGGCCCCGGATTGTCACGAACAGGTCCTACGCCGGCTCACTCTTTGGGACACGCATACAGATCCTAACAGGTGTATACCGCGACCCGACGTAAGGACCTGTTACAAGAGGCATCAAGACGAGACTACAAGGCACGGAATAAGGTCCGGGTTTTCACTTCCATAGAACAAAACTGACTTCCAAGTCTGACTGCCCAGTCATGGCCTACACTACCAAGATATTTTAAAGCTGTGTGTGACTCCAGTTTCCTCGCCCAACTATATAAAACAAAACAACTTTTCTTGGCAAGCCACCTAAGTCTTGGATCTTGGTCTTGGTCCAGGAGACCTCCAAAAGCAGAAGGCTTCACTTCATCACGAAATGCATCAAAAGCTATCACTAGGGTTTCCAGAAATACAGAGAGGATAGCAACACTGTCAGCAAAGGAAAGATCAGTGAACTAGATATTGACCAATTTTGCCCCACAGTGGCTTTGGGTAGTAGCTCTACCTATTATCGACTCCATGCAGGTGTTGAGCTATTATGAAAGAACACACCCTTGCCTCTCTCCTGATTTAAACAGGGAAGGAGTTAGACAGACGGTACACTTCATGGGCTTGTTATTGGGTTCAATAATTCTTGTCAGAGTTCTCAGAATCTCCCAAGTGATCCGGATGAAGTGAGTCAAACGACTTCTTGAGGTCGACTGAACTCTAAGTGACTCCAAGCCTAGGATAAGGTAAATTTGGGTAACTTGCCAGATAAGTCCAAAAATAAGGTAACAGGCCCCTGGTATCTCTAATACAACTCAGAGGAAAGTGAACTTTGCCTGGTATGCTGATCAGTATAATGTCTTGGAACTGCTGCAATCCCCAAAGAAACCCTTTTCCCCTTCCAGAGAGGGATGACCATGCCCCCCAGTGGGTCTGAGGGAATGATACTGGATTGTCAGATGCTAGCCAGGACGGCACTCAAAATTCTGGCATTCGGAATCAGTGCCAGTGTACGAACTACAGTGTCATCAAAGAAAACGTTAGTGATATGAAACCTATCAGAATGAAATGCTACAGCAATCAAAGGAAACTATATCTAAAAACTGAATAGGGAAAATAAGTACCAACAGAACCAAAGTAAATTATGAAAAAAATACAAATTAAACACAGTTTAGGAAAGAAATATGGACAAAGACATGTCAAAAGAAATAATATGCAGATATCCTACAGGCCAGGGGATGACTTTTTAACTAACGAGAAGATACAGTACTTGCTCACTTAAAAAATCTGTTCATCCCACCATCTATGCTCTATGGGATCAAGTCACATTGCAGGAATATCTAAAAACAGATGGACCTACAATATATATAACCCACATGAACAGTAGTTTTCCCATATTGATATTATTTTTGTACTCAATCTGTGACAAATAAATCTACTGGTGGCACCAGTAAGAGTGACTTCCCCATTAGTGTAATAAATAGCACCCTTCAGTACAATACACAACTTAAGAATATGTAAAAAACTTTGGCAACAAAGTAACAGATGTGATACAGATGGTAATAATATAGTGGTTGGAATTACATGCGCGTATAATGTTTGAGAACACTATTAATAGAACATTAATACGTAGCCTACAGAAGTCTCTTTCAAAATGGCAGCTCCAGTTCACCTCTAGAACAGCTTGCTACATACTTGGTGAATGCTTTGGAAACTCTCCACTGGGAGAACTGCTGCTCCCCCAAGACCTCCTTTTACACATTCAGCCCTTCCCGCTTTGAAACATGCTGGATCCAACTGGGGGTACATGGTCAGAACATTAGACTGCTGCACGTTGTGACCAATGTTCAGTACACAAGCCCTACTCATGGTCAGCGTGTATCACAAATGACAAACAAAAAATACAACTAATACAGCATGAAAATGTCATCTAAAGACACCACTGCCTGACTGGTACAGGACCACATGCCTCTATCGGGAAGCGGGCAGCTGATGTTTCAGAGATGGTCTGCCATTCCTGCTTGGTGACTTAACACTCCTAGCGCCACCCTCAATGGGTTGCATCCATCAATCATAGCCAAGCTCTCTGTCCACCCAACTATCAAACTGAAGTGAAGAGACTGTAGTAAAAAAAAGAATGAAACATGAAAGTGTCATTTCAGTAAAAACTATAAGAGAAAAGCACCCTTTTATCAAAATCAAAGAGAAAGAAAAGTTGCATTTTGGGTAAAATCTTAAAGTGTTTCTTTGTCAAAATTGGGAGAAGAAAATTGGCCTTTTGGTTAAATGGTGTTTCCTATATGTGCATCATCTTTTCCTAGGGAGATAATTTTCTTGGGAGCTAATTGAGCTTTTATGTAGTATAGAAAATACATGCATATGTATTAATACCAAAAGCACAGATTGTTTTTCATATAAAAAGTACAAGATAAGATCTATTTAAAATCCTAGATTATAGGATCATATTAAATCATAACATGGTTCATATAAATTGTTTATTGAAGTAGCAAAGAAAACAAAGCATTACAATACAATATACATAAGAGATTACATACAATTCAAGGCACTTTTCAATGACAATATTTCACAACAAAGGACAGTTTTTCAGATCTATTTTTAAATTCATGGTCCCAAAATAATTTATGTGATAAAACTAATTAAAATAGTCCTTCGAGTGGGCAATTATCACTTCTAGTAATGTCTACAAAGAACACAGCATTTATAACTGTCATAGTCTCACATATGAACTACTTGGCATGAACTTTAGGTTATCAAATATTTATTGTAGATGCACAAAAAATGCATTAGATTTTTTAATATCCTTAATTCATCATCTCACATGCTAAGTGTTTTAATGGATACTCATATACATTCTAGAGTATAAAGCTTCCCATGCAATCTTAAAGCAAAAGTCATGTATCATAACTGAAATAATATCAAATTAACCATTAAACAAAACAATAATAACTCGCTCATAGGATTTCAATAGCTTTAGAGTAATAATTACTATAATTCTTAATTCCACCATCTAGAAGACAACTTACAACAATTAATACTTTTCTATACTATGTTTAATAGCAGATTCATACTGACTATTGATTATGACACTCACTTATTAATATACTCAGAAAGCAACAGAATTACCCAAGTA
>NW_023654664.1:27500-29852 GCF_015228065.2 Penaeus monodon
TATGTATGTAGATATCTCGTATATATATATATATAGAGATATATATATATCTATAGATATATGTATATATATATACTATATATATATATATTTATATTTATAGATATACATACATATATATGAGTGTGTATATAATAATATATATAATATATATATATTATTATATATATCTATATTAATATATATTATATATATATAACGTATGTGTGTGTTTGTGTGTCTCATGTGGTATGTGTGTGTGCGTATATGTATATATAGATAACTATATATATATAAATTATATATATATATATATATAGTATATATATATAAATAATCTAATATATAGGATGATGTAAAGATATATATATAAATATATATATAATATATTATAGTAATATATATAGATATATATTATATGTAGATATATATATATATTTAATATATATAATATAATATATATATATGTGTGTGGTGTTGTGTGTGTGTGTGGTGTGGGTGTGTGTCGTTGTGTGTGTGTGTGCAGGTGTGTGTATGTGTGTGTGTGTGGTGTGTTATGTGTGTGTGCGTGTGTGTGTGTGTGTAAGTGTGTTGTAAGTGTCGTGTGTATGTGTAGTGTGTGTGTGTTTGTGTGCGTGTAAGTGTGTGTGGTGTGTGTAAGGTTAATGTATCTAGTGTGTGTAAGTGTGTTTTAAGTTTGTGTCGTGTGTAAGTGTGTGTGTGTGTGTGAAGTTGTGTGTGTGTGTGTGTGTGTGTGGTGTGTGCATGTGAGTGTGTGTGTATAAGTGTGTGGGTTCTGTATAAGTGTAGGTGTAAGTGTGTATGTTTGTGTAAGGTGTGTGTGTGTGGGGTAAGTGTGTGTGTATGTGTGTGCAAGTGTGTGTGATGTGTGAAGTGTGTGTGTGTGTGTAATGTGGTGTGTTTGTGTGTATGTGTGTGTAAATACATATATATATTAATATAATATATATATATCTAATATCATATTATAATACATATATATATATATACATATATATATATATATATATATATTCATAATATTAAATGTGTGTACATAGATATTTATATATCTATATATATATATATATTGATTGATATATATATATATAGATATATATATATAATATATATCCATCATTTAACGGTTGGTTCATGTCTGAGCCGCAGTGGTCACAGCATGATACTCAATTGCAGGTTTTTTCACGTTGTTGATTGCTCTTGGAATGAGTACGTGGTAGGTCCCCAGTTCCTTTCCACGGAGAGTGCCGGTGTTACCTTTTTTTTTTTAGGTAATCATTCTCTCTTATTTTATCCGGGCTTTGGACCAGCACTGACTTGAGCTGGCTTGGCCACCCAGTGGCTAGGCAGGGAATCGAGGTGAAGTTCCTTGCCCAAAGAAACAACGCGGCGGTCGGTGACTCGAAAACCCTCGAACTCAGATTACCGTCGTGACAGTCTTGAGTCCGACGCTCTAACCATTCGGCCATCGCGGCCCCTATATATATATATATATATATATATATATATATATACTATATATATATATATATTAAAATCAAATAAATATATATATAAAAATATCTATATATATATATAATATATATATATAATATATATTATATATTATATTTTATATATATATATTATATATAATATATTATATATATATATATATATATATATAATATATATATTATAATATATATATATATATATATTTTATATATATACATCAATAATGCTTTGTTTATATATAAAATCATGCACACTTTACACAAACGCACACAAAACACACACACACACCCCACACACACACACCACACATAAACACGCAAATATATATATAATATATATATATATAAAATATATATATATCTACATTATATATATATAATATAATATATATTATATTATATATATATATAATATATATATGTATATATATATTATCTACTATATGTATATATTAAAATATATATATATATATATAATATTATATATGTAGATATATATATATATATTAATAATATATATATATTTTATATATACATACATATATATGCGTGTGTATAAATATATATACATACACACTTTTACACACACGCACACACAAACACACACTCACACAACACACCACACACACACACATAAACACGCAAATATTAATAATATATATATATAATATATATAGATATATATATATATATTAGATAAGATAGATAGAATATACACATACACATGCACACACCACACACACACACGCGCACCGCACAGCACACGCACACCCCGCACACCAACACACACACACAACACCACAACACACCCACAAATATATATTACTTATATATAATATATATATAGTAACTACAT
>NW_023654665.1:2500-4512 GCF_015228065.2 Penaeus monodon
TTCTCTCTCCCTCTTTCCTTCTCCCCTTTTCTTCTCTTCCTCTTCTTTCTCTTCTTTTCCTTCTCTCTCTCTCCCCTTTTCCTCTCTCTCCTCCTTTTCTCTTTCCTCTCTCTCTCTCTCTCTCTCTTCTCTTCTCCCCTCCTTTTTTTTCTTTTTTCTTCTCTTTCCTCTTTCTCCCCTTCTGTTTACCCTTCTCTCCTTTCCCCCTTCTTTCCTTTTTTCTTCTTTTTCCTCCCTCTTCCTCCTCCCTCCTCCTTTTCAACACCTCACACTATCACCAAAACACACGAAACTCATAACGCTCCCACCCCACCACAACACAACTTTTAATAACCCAGTCCAAAAACACCCCTTACAATTACAATAAAACAGACATAAAACACACCCCCCAAAACCCAAATAACACACACCCACCAAATCATGAACCAAACACACCCCACCCCACACCATCGCCACACAATCCCCCACCCACACACAAAAACCCCCCCAAACTAAAAACACAAAAAATTTTCCCAACAATAAACCCACACCATAGACCACCCCCCCCTATTCTCCCCCCCCCCCCCCCCTCCCCCCACCCCTCCCCCCCCATAAACCCTCCCCCCCCTTTTTACCAGCTCTTATTTCCTTGGGTTTTTTCCTCCGGTTTAAAAAATTTTCCTCCTCTCTCTCTCTCTCTCTCCCCTTTCTCTCCTCTCTCCCCTCCCCCCGGGCCCCCCCCCCCCCCTCTTCTCTCTCCTCCTCTCCTCTCCTTCTCTCTCTCTCTCTCTCTCTCTCTCCTCTCTCACTGCCCTCTCTTCTCTCCCACTGTTCTCTCTCTCTCTCACTGTCTTTTCTCTCTCTCTCTCTCTCCTCTCTCCTTCTCTTCTCTCTTCTCTCCTCTCTCCCTTCTCCTCCCCTTCTCTCTCTCTCCTTCTCTTCTCTCCTCTTCTCTCTTCCCTTTTCTCTTTTTTTCCTTCCCCACCCCCCCCCTCCTTTCTCTTCTCTCTTTTTCCCTCTCCCCCTCTCTTCCCCCCCCCCCCCCTCTTTTTCCCTCTCCTCTCTCTCTCTCTCCCTCTCTCTCTCTCTCTCCCTCTCTCTCTCTCTCTCCCCTTTTCTTCTTCTTTCTCTCTCTCTCTTTTTCCTCTCTCTAATAATATATAAAAATAGAAAAAAAGATAGAAAACGACAGATAAAAAATAATTAGATAATGCTAGATAGTTATGTAATAATAGATGTTAGGGGGGTAAAAAAGATATAGATATAGATGTAGATATATACTGCATACACATTCATACATACATACTTGTACATATACATACATACATGGATTCATGCACACATACAAACTGATATATATGTATATAGATACATGGATAAATAACAAGTGTGTCTGTGTCTGTATAGCAGTCTATGTATCTTCCTTTTTATCATTCTCTTTTTTATCTCCATCTCTCCCTCCCCCCCCCCCTCAGTGTCCCTCTGTGACCTCCTCCAGATTTAGGAAGGATTGAACGAAGGGGGGGGTGGGGGGAAGGGAGGGGATAAGGGTGACAGGAGGAGAGGGGGGGGGGGGGGAATTGGGGGGGGGAGGGGGGGAGCAAATGTAAAAAGTAAATAGTTACGGAAATTAACTGAAGGGGGGGGAGGGGGGTGAAGGGTGGAGGGGGGGGAGGGGAAGAGGGGGAGGAGGGGAAAGGTGGGGGGGGAGGTGGAGGGAGGGGGAGTGGGGGGGGTGGGGGTGGGGGGAGGTGGGGTGGGGATGGAGGTGGAGGTGGAGGGGAAGGAAGAGGAGAGGGGGGGGAGGGGAAAAGGGCGATTGATGAGGAGGAGAGGGGGAAGGGGATGTGCATTGGAGGATAAAGGAGGAGGAGGGGGAAAAGGGGAGGGGAGGAGGAGGGGGAAAGGAGGAGGAGGAGGAGGAGGACTGATAAGTTATGTCAAAAAAAATTTAAAGGGAATTTTTAGGGTGTCTGAATTTTTTTTTTTTTTTTTTTTGGGGGGGGGTTTTTCTTTTTTGCCGTGTTTTTTTT
>NW_023654666.1:0-4512 GCF_015228065.2 Penaeus monodon
ACCCCCGGGGAAACCCCCCCCCCCAAAAAGGGGCGAGAGCGAAGAAAGTGCGCTGGATGAAAGATTTTTGTGTTTGAGAACTGATTTACTTAAGTTCTTTTTTTTGAAAGAATTTTGTTTTTTTCTGGGAATAATTTATTTAAATTTCTGTAGTTTTTTTCAGGTTTAGGTAGGGTCGAGAGAGGGTCGTCTGCTTGATAGGGGGGGAAGGCTAGCAGGGGTCTTGTCCTGTGCGAAACTGTTTAACATGAAAAGGATGCCCGGGGCATTTTTAACAAAAGGGGACCTGGGTAAAAATGACGAAAAATGGTGTGAGCGGAGGAGCGGGGGAAAAAGCCAAGGGAGAGGGATTTGGGTGCTGCTCCTGTGAAGACCCGGTGTGCCCTTGTGCCCGTAAACTTTTGTGTTGCCCTGTTATAAGCTGTATCGTGCAGTGTTGACATGTGGTTTCCCCCTTATTGGAAAAGAAAATGTACGGGAAAAATAATTTTGAAAAAAAGGAAAGACTGTCATCGTGTGTTTATTTCGTACCCTCCCTCGCATTTGGGCTTTTCCCTCTCGGGGTTTGGGACGCTGTGGTGCTCGGGCCTCTTTGGGGTGTTCATGTTCACGACCCTGTGGTAGCAGCCCTCTGCCTACCCGCCTTGTGTTGGTGGCAGAGAACAGGGGGCCGGCGTAACATTATTATTTTATTCATTAAAATTATAATTTTATTTTAAATTTTGTTTTTTTATCATTTTTATTTTTATTATTTTTATTATTATATTTTAAATATTATTATCAACATCATCATCCCCCCCCCCCCCCCCCATTTCATTATCATTGTTTTATTTTTATAGCGTAGATTTTATTTTATTATCATTATTATTATTATTAAATAAACTTATTTTTATAGCATATATTTTTATTAGCGTTATTAATATTAGCTTATTTTTAAAATGCGATTACATTTTTTTTACATTTTTTTATTGTTTTTGGTAGTAGTAGTAAGTATTTTCATTATTTATGTCTTTTTAGTATCATCATCGAATGTGTGATGATGGGAATTTTTATGAATTTCATCATCGGTTGCTTCAGTATCATTTTTATTACTAATTTTTTTATTGTAACATTTTTTTCCCACACACACAAAATACAAGCGAACTGAAGTTTCATAAAGTAGTAGTAGTATAGTAAGAGTAGTTTTTTTGTTGTTGTAGAAAAAAGGGTTTAATGAGATGGAATATCTTCACAATACAAGAGAGATTTGACGGTTTCGATTGTGTTGTTATTGCGTTTCGAAATTTATTAATTATCCTATTTTTCACCATTATTTTTCATTTTTAATTTTTTATTTTTCAATCATTTTTATTTTTATGTTATTATTATTATTATATTATTAAAATATTTTTTTTTTTCATTGATCATTTTTATTTTTATCATTATTTTTATTTTTGGGTTGTTTTTTTACTTGCTTTTTATTGTTATTGTTCATTATTATTATCATTATTTCTTTATTATTATTATTATTTTTATCTTTTATTTAAAATTTTTTTGTTTTTTTTGTTTTTGTTTTTTGGTTTTTTTTGTTTTCAATGATAATAAAATCAAATTTGCAAATTTTTATTATTTATTTTATATCTTAATATCTTTTTTACATTTTACCATGAATATTTTTTGTTATTTTTATTTATTTTTAAATTTTTATAATTATTAATTATCTCATAAATTTCACATTTTTAATTTGTAGTATTATCATTTCATTTTCCATATTTCTTTATCCATTACTTTTTGTTATTATCATCATTATTATTACATTTTAAAAAAAAAAATACATTTTCATCATTAAAACCTAAAAATTAAATCATTTATTTTTAAAAAATTTTTAACTCATTATTTTATTATTCTCATTATATTTTACTATTTTTATAATAATAAAAGCTCGTAGTAGTAGTAGTAAATTTTTTGTTTTATTTTTTTATATTTTTTTTTCTTTTTTATTCTTCTTTTCTAATTTCATTTTTTAAGTAATTGTAAAAATTTAATACTATTATTTTCTTTTTATTTTTCAATAATCTTTTACATTTCATATTATTACTATGATTCTTGTTATTTTTATGATTTTTGCATTGTAACTATATTTTTAATCTTTAGATTATATATTTTTATCATCATTATAATAATTAATAAAAAAAAAAAAAGTACTTTTATTGTTATTATTATTTTTATTATCATTTTTATTATCATTTTTTATTGTTATTATTATTTTTTTCCCAAAAATTAATAATAATATTATTATTTTTTTATTATTATTTGTTACTACTACTATTATTATATTATTATATTATATTATTTTTAATTATTTTTTCATTTTTATTTTTATGACTTTTATCATTATCTTTTTTATATCATAATGTAATTTTTTCTTTCCATTGTTATCATTATTTTTTCTTTTTTAAAATATTTATTCATAAAAATATTATATATTATATAATATATATATAATTAATAAAATATATATATATATAATATATATATAAATATGTATTATATTATATATATATTTAATTTAATTATCTTTATGTTTTTATCATTACCATAATTATTTTATTATCAATATTTTTATTTTCTCTTTATTATTTTTTACGATTATTTTTTATTATTATTACTTATCACCATTTGATTATCATCAAACTTTTGTCATTAATAAAAATATTATTATTATTATTATTTTTATTATTATTACATTATTTTTATAGTTTTTATGATTTGAAGGATGTGATGATTATTATAGTAGTAGTACTATATTTTTATTGTTTTTGTTTTTATTATATTTTTTTCATTTCTAATTTTTTTTGTTGTTGTTTTTGTTTTTTTTATAATTATTTGGATAACAGGAAAATGATTTTTTTTTTATTCTATCTTTATTATTATTGCTTTTTAGTTTTCTAGTATTATTTTTTATTTTTTATTGTTATTATTATTATTATTTTATATTTTATTTTATTTATTATTTTTATCTTTATTATTATCTTTAATTTTTATTATCTTTTATTATCATTATCATTATCATTCATCTCATCTTTCTAATCTATTATTATTACATCATTATTGTTATTTTTATCTTAAATTTTTAATGTTAGTTTAATTAGTTTATTTTTACAAACGTTTTTTTTAATTTTTGTTTTATCTTTTTGGTAATATAATTTTTTAAAATTTTACAATATTGTAATTTTTAACATAATCAATTTTTTTGAATTTAGTGGAGATTTTTTTATGTTTAAATTTTATTACTATTATTGTTTGTATTATTATTTTTATAATAATATTAACAAATTCTATTGGTTTTATTCAATTATTAGAATTTTAAAAAAATAATTTATTTTTATCCTTATTATTTTTATCTCATATTATTTTTATTTATATTGCTTTTATCCTAAATACAATAAATTTAAAATTGAATTTTAAAATTTTTGTTATTATTTTTAGAGTGTACTGTTTTCCTATTTTTATTGCATTATTGTTGTTTTTTAATGATATCATGAGTATTTGTTTTTTTCATGATTATAATTTTTTTTTTTTTTTTTTTTTTTAAAATTTTAAATTTTTTTATATCCTTTTCATTATTTCTAATTTTTTATATTATTTCAACAATTTTTTTTTTTACATAATTCTAATTTCTATTATTACACGTAAAATTATTATTCCCTTACTATTTATTTATTTCATTATAATTTTTTATTATTTCTGTTATTTTTATAACCCTTTAGTAGTAGTCAGTACTATGTATTACATGTTGTTTTTTCTATATTTTTCTTATTAAAGTTTTATAATCATTACACGGTCATCATTTTAGTTTTTTTATTTTTATTTTGTTACTATTACCAATTTTAATTCTATTTCAGATTATTTAAAGTTTTTATTTTCTTTTTTATTTTTTTTCATTTTGTTATTTTTATTTTTATTGTTATTTTTATTTTACTATTTTTATTATTATTTTATTGATTGTTTTTATTTTACATTTTTTATTACTATATTATTATATCATTATTATTCCATTTACATTATTTTTTTTTTTTACATTTTTTCATTATTATCATTATTTATTAGTTTTATTTTTATTATTATTTTTATTATTATTTTTATTATTATTATTATTATATTTAATTATTTTTATTTTAGCATATAAATATTTTCATCCTTTCTATACTATCGGAATTTTATGAAATTTTCATTGTTGTAATTCCTATTATGTTATACATTTAAAATTACACATTTTCAATATAAAAGTTACATTATCGAAACTTGTTTTTACTATAATATTTTAATTATGATTTTTTTTTACCTCACCAATATCAGTACTATTATTACATTTCATTATTATTATTTTTGTTAGTATTGTTTTTTTTTTATTATTGAATTTATTTTATTGTCATTATTTTTATTATATTTTTATTATTATATTATTATTATTATTTTTATTATATTTTCATCATCATACTTAGTTGTTTTAAAAAACCAATTTTTTTAAAA
>NW_023654667.1:0-4512 GCF_015228065.2 Penaeus monodon
ACCGTGGATGCAGCCACTGCCTCAGGTTCAGTTCAAGTGGATCATGGTCGACCAGTGTCACTCCACCAAGTTTGTCATACTTCGAGCACCTCACATCAAAGAGAACTGCTGAAGTTGCCTTTCAACTGCTTGACACACATTCCTTCTGTTTGGAGCTCCTGTCATACTGCAAGACTAAAATGGTTTTGAATTCACAGCTAAAGTTTCTCAGAGCTGAAAGAACTTTGGCCACAACTCATCATGGTCCACGGTAAACCAAGACATCCACAAAGCCAGGGTTCAGTAGAACGAGCCAATGGTGACATCAAGGATTGTCTTCTGGCCTTCGTTTTGTTCAACACCAAAGAACTGCTCATCATTTCGGTATCAGCGCACTCCATTCAAAGCATTGTTTGGCGCTGATCCTAGGGTGGGTCAGGCAGCGTCGAGTCTTCCTCTAGAAGTCAGAAGACTTGCTCGTCCTCTTTGCTAGCCCTTCAGAAGATAAAGTTTCTTACTCAAGATCCCCCGCCCCTACCAGCATCTGCAGCAGCAGCTCCCACCTCTCAGCCAACACCTGCTCAAGACGCCCAACCTTCACCTCTTACGAAACGCCAGAGTGAGATAACAGAACGGAGGAAGTGGGTCAGGAGGCACAACTCTCCCAGGCTGAACGCATGGTGAAACGCAACCGGATAGACTTCAAGGCAGGGGAAGAAGGGGCGATGTTGTTGTGCCCATCCCCATGGTGGAGAGGGGAAAGGGAGATCCACGTAACATCCTCGGTGTTTATCATTGGCCGCAGTGACAATGATTTGTACACAATTGCTGTGAAGAATGTGATTCTGAAGACCAAGTACTCACCAGTCAGTTTGATGTTTATCCTCAGAGACTTCTTAATCTGTCTGATGTTAACCAAGAAGACCTAGTTTCCCTACGACAAGCTCTCAAGAAATCAACTACTAGAGGACAGATGTGATTGTGCTGCAAGTAAGAAGTGTTGTACTAGCAGATGTAAATGTTACAAGGCTAATCTCAAGTGTAATAGCCGTTGTCATAGTAGTACCACATGTCGAAAGAAGTAAATGTCAAATTGTTGTCTAAAATTTGTTGATGTCTGTGATTTGTATGTATTTGACTGTACCTGTGTATGTATTTCCCTGAAATAAATTTTTTCAATTAGGCTGCGATTTTTTTTTTTTTTTTTTCTTTTTTTTTGTGAATATAGTTTGATATTATTTTTCCCATATAAATTCTATAATATTGACGTCTCCGCAATCCTATGATGCAGTTTTCCGATTTACATTATCACATCATTATCTTAGCCATTTTATGAAATAACTATGCTTGATTCTCAGCCATTTCATAAAATGACTGAGTGAAACAGTCGTTTCATGAATGATTGGAATTTTCAGCCATAGTGTGATACCACACTCTGACTGTAATATATATATATATATATATATATATATATATATATATATATATATATATATATATATATATATATATATATATACATATATAAATTACGAATCAGTGAGCTTGTGCTTTCACTGCTTTGAACAAGCTAGAAGCCCAGTACTTAATATTATCTTGGCGTGATACGTGGGCTGCCGATCCATAATAAAAACTAATAGCGAGTGAAGCGTGAGATTCGTTTCATTTACAATAATTAATTATCCTTTCATTATAATCTTTATATATGCTTTCATCTATAATAATTAATTATGCTTTCATTTAGAATCATTAATTATTCTTTCATTAATAATCATTATTCATACTCTCATTTATAATCCTTATTTATGCTTGTACAGTAAAGTAATTTAGAGCTGGATATGCAAGAGTAAGCAAGTTCCTTACATTTAATTACTATTTTCTTACATACAATACCATCCCCGTATTTGCCGACGCGATCTCTCAGTGTAACCGCCTTTACCCTAAGTATAACCCTAAACCAACCCTAACCAAGAAAATGACATACAAACAACACAGAAAAATCAAAGCAAAACCCACGTGGGGGTGATTGCGTGGCGGCGGTCCAGCAATGTCATCACTCTTCTGTTGCCTCACCGCGAAACCCCTCACGTGCGTGCGCGGGGCTGCGGCAAGGTCGCGACGGCAGCCCGGGGACCTGAACCACTTAATTCAGGGGAAACCACCTAGCGAGCTGTCTGTCCTTGTAGCAACACCACACAACACACACACACACACACACACACACACACACACACACATATATATATATATATAGTATATATATATATATATATATATATGTATATATATTATATATATAATATATTTAATATATATATATTATAAGTATATAATATAATGTTTTTAATGTATATATACAAGTTTTGCTAAAGTAAATTTTTAAAACATTTTCGAAGGCGCAACACACAGATAGATAGATTGATAAAGATAGTCAGATAGACAGTCAATCAGATAACTGGAGAGATAGATAAATAGATTTGTATATTTACAGATGCGGTTTATTTATTTATAAACGCGGTGACATTGAACCATATCTATAATCATAAGTAGAAGTGTTTGATCTCCATTCTCCTTTCTTCCTCATATGGAAAAAAATTGCACAAAATCTTCCCCTAGACTTTTATGAGCACATCTACGCGCATACCGTCCGATATTTAAGGAACTGTGTATAATATGTACTAACGGCGCTGTGATAGTAAGGTAACTATTGTATTCTCCGCTTTCACTATAGTACGCGGGCCAACAGCCACTTACACACACACTCTCCTCTCTCCACACACACATACACACACACACACTCTCTCTCTCTCTCAGACCAACAACACCCACTCTCTCTCTCTCTCAGACACATAACACCACCCTCTCTCTCTCCTCGACCATACAACACACACAACTCCCACACTAACACACACACACACACACCCACAACCACACCACC
Source organism: Penaeus monodon (assembly GCF_015228065.2). NCBI lineage: Eukaryota > Metazoa > Arthropoda > Malacostraca > Decapoda > Penaeidae > Penaeus > Penaeus monodon. Next base: position 2,918 of record NW_023654667.1, read on the forward strand.
TCTCTCTCCTCCTCTCTTCCCCCCTCTCTCCCTCTCCTTCTCTCTCTCCTCCTCTCTCAGCACATACACAACACACAACTCACACACATAAAACCCCATACCCACCACACACACACCCCACACACACCCACCACACCCAAACAACACACAAACCTCCTCTCTCTCTCTCTTCAGACACATACACCCCAAAAACTACTCCAAACCCTACCACCAACCAACCCACACACCACAAAACACCACACCACCCCCACACACCACACACCCCACACACACATCTCACACACAAACACACCCCACACAACCCCTCTCTCTCTTCTCTCTCGACCAAACCCCCACACATACTCACCCCACTCCACAAACAACCCCAAAACACACCACACACCCCACACACACACCCCCACCCACAATAACCAACACACACACAAAACCCACACACACCCACCAAACAACCACACACTATATATTATATAATATAATAATATTTACAACACATACCACACACACTCTCACACACTACACCCTACACACACACCACCCACAACACACACAAACACACAACCCCAACACACCAAAACACACACACCAACACCTACACAAAACAAACACCACACACCACACACACCACACACACACACACACAAAAAAAACACCACCAACCCCCACACACACCACACACACACACACCATACCAACCAAACCAAAACAAACACCCACACACACACACCACAAACACACACACACACCACACACACACACACATATATATAATATATATATATATTATATATATATATATATATAATATTATATATAATATATAAAATATATATATTATATATTATATATATTTATATATATTATTATTATATATTATATTTTTTTTATATATATAACAAAATATTATATATAAATATATATATAATATAATATACAATAATTATCATATATCTATCTAAATTCTATCTTATTAATATATAGATATATATATCTTTTTAAATATATAATATAGATATATATATACTATAATATATATATCTAATATATTAGATATATTATATATTGTGTGTGTGTGGTTGTGTGGTGGTGTGTGTGTGGTGTGTGTGTGTGTGTGTTGGTGTGTGTGTTTTGTGTGTTGTGTGTGGTGTGTTTTGTGTGTTGGTGTGTGTGTTGTGGTGTTTTTGTGTGTGTGTTTTGGGGTGGTTTTTGGTGTTGTGTGTGTGTGTGTGTGTGTGGTGTGGTGTGTGTGTGTGTGTGTTTTTGTTTGATGTGTGTGTGTGTGTGTGTGTGTGTGTGGAGAGAGAGGGGGAGTGTGTGTGTGTGTGTGTGTGTTTGTGGGGTGAGTATGTGTGTGTTGTGGTGGGTTTGTGTGGGGTTGTTTTTTTGGGTTGGGTTTATTTTGTTTTTGGGGGGAGGGGTTTTGGGGTGTGTCTAAAGAGGGAAGATTGGTTTTTTTTTGGGGGGGGTTTTTTGTTTTTTTGGTTTTTTGTGGTAATGTTTGGGGGGTTTTTTTTAGGTTTTGAAAAAAAAAAAAAAGGAAAGGGGGGAAAGAATTTGTTTTTTTTTTTTGTGGGTTTTGTTTGTTTAAATTTGGGTTT
>NW_023654669.1:0-4511 GCF_015228065.2 Penaeus monodon
AAAAAAAAAAAAAAAGTAAAAAATAAAAAAAAAGAAAAAAGAAAAAAAAAAAAAAAATTTAAAAAAAATATAAAAAAGCCAAAAATATTTAAAAATAAAAAAATTTTAATATAAAAATATAGAAAAAAAATATCTTATTTAATATAAAAAAATAATTAATAATGATATATAATAAAAATTTTAAATTGAAGAAATTTGTTTTTAATTTTAATTTATATGTAAATAGAATATTATATATATTGAAAGGGAAAATATAATAAATAATTAATAAAATATATGGATTATATATTAATTATATATATATATATATATTTTTATATATTATATTAGAATAATTATAAAATATATATTTTATATATATATAATATTATTATATTTAAAAATAAAAATTATACAAATAAATTTTTTATATATATATATATTATATATATATATATAAATAGATATAAGATATATTTTTATTATATAAAAATATATATATATATATATAGATATATAAAAATAGAATTTTTATATAGAAAAAATTATATAATATATAAAAAGAAAATAATATATTATTATATAATAATAGAAATTTTAAAAAAATATATAATTATAATAATACTATTTTAAAAAAATAATATATATATATATATATAAAAAATATATAAAATATCTTTATATAATATTTATATATTAATAATATAAATTTTTTTTTATAAGAAAAATTAATAAATATCTTATATATATAATATATTATATATTTTAAAATATATATATAATAAATATATAGAAAAAATATATAAGTAAAAATTATAATATAAAAAAGATATATTTTTTCATATATATAATAATTTTATAATATATTTAAATTATTATAATAATATATATATAATATATTATAATTTAAAAAAATATATATATATAATTTTAGAAAAATAAACATAAAAATACAAGATAGTAAAACACATATATCATATTAAACCCACCCCCCTGATAAAGTATTATTTTATTTTAAAATTTTAATATATAATATATATAATAATATATTTATAATTTTTTTTTGTTTTTTATGTATTTTTTTTATATATATATATATATATATATAAATAAATATATATATTATATTTTTTATATTTATAATTATATATATGTTTATTAATTTTATGTATTTTTTATATTAAAATTTATTTATATATATATTAATAATATATTTTATATATAGATATATATACATATTATAATATATATCATATTTACACACATTTTTATTTAATTAATATATACAAACACCATATAAAATATTTTAATAATATAATAATAAATATAGTATATTATATATAATATATATATATAATATATATAGAAGATAATAGTAGATGATAGATAATAGATAGATAGATAATAGAAGATAGATGAATGATATAGAACACCAAAAACACACACCCCCACACATACACACCAACACCACACACACATAATATATATATAATATTTATATATATATAATATATAAATATATAATTAAAATATACAAAACAAAAATAAAAAAAATTAATAATATATAAATATATATAATATATATATATATATATATATATATATATATATTATTATATATGATAGATAGATAGATAGAAAAGATAGAAGATAGATTTGATTTGTAGATAGATAGATAATAGAAGATAGATAGATAGATAGATAGATTAATTAGGATTAGATATAGATACATACACACACAAAACACACACACACACACACACACACAACACACACACACACACCACACACACCCACACACACACACAACAAACACACACACACACACACATATATATATATAGATATATATATTTTATATATAAATTATATATATTAATATAATATATATATATATGTGTGTGTGTGGGTGTGTGTGTGGTGTGTGTTTGTGTGTGTGTGGTGTGTATGTATCTTATCTATATCTTATCTATCATCTATCTATCTATCTATCTATCTATCTATTATCTATCTATCTATCTATCTATCTTTTATATATATATTATATATATATATATAATATATATATATATAATATATATAATATATAATATATAGACTATATATAATATATGTAATATATATATGTATATATATTATATATGATATATATATAATATTTGTATATATAGTATATATATGTATATATATATGATTATATATATATATTATATTATATTATATAATTTTATTTTTTTATATTTATTATATATTTTATTATTTTGTTGTGTGTGTGTGTTGGTGTGTGTGTGTGTGGTTGTGGGGGTTGTGTGTGTTTTTTATTTAAAATTTTATTATACTTTTATTTTTATTTATTTTTTATAATTTATATTATTTTTATTGTTTTTGGTGGGTCTAATTTAATTTTTTATTTAATATATTTAATTTTTTTTTATAAAAATTTTAAAATTTTTATTTGTTATTTTATTTATTTTTTTTTTTATTTTATTTTTTTTTATTTATTTTTTTTTTAAATTTTGTGTGGGGTGTGTGTGTTTTGGGTGTGGTTTGTTTGTGGTGTGTGTGGGGGGTGTGTGTGTGTGTTTTGGGTGTGTATTTGTCTGCGGGGGCTGCGTGTGATTCTTTAAAGGAAAAAAATTAAAAAACCCAAAATGAGAATAAAATACAGGGAAAAAAAAAAAAATCAGAAAAATGATACCGGCGATACGCGAAAAAAAAACCTCAAAAAGAAAGAAAATTTATATATATTTATTTTTGCAAATACTGCCGAGGACATCGTCAAAAAGGGAGAAAAAAGAGCCTGTCGTAACCCAAACCCTTGTAAGAGGATCGGGCTCAACCTTTTAACCCAATTTACTTTTCTTCCTTTACATCCAAGGGTCGGAATGTGTTTTCCTATTATTTTTCTTTTTTTTTTGCTGTTTTTTTTTGCTCGGACGTTCCTTTGGGTCTGTGTTACATAGTTTTTATCTAGGAAAAGACGGGTGTTTTTCCTTACCCGGTTATAAACGGCATTCTCGCTCGCCATAAACATTTCGCGCGCGGGTGGACCGATCCCCCCTATAAGGATTCGAGTTTTAATTTTTGAAGAGAGGGTTAGGGGGGATCATAGGTATCATTTGGTACTATTCCTGAAATGGGACTGTGTTTTTTTTTTTTTAAGATTCAGTGACATAAGAATTTTTAACATGCTTTGTTTTATTCGTTCACTATTTTTTTATTTGTTTAAATTTGATTTGAAAAACCCAAATTTTTTAGTAAATTACACGGGATTTGCATCTTAAAATTTAGGAAATTTTCTTTTTTTTTTTACTTTTTTTTTCAGTAAATTTGTACAAAAAACAATCTCTTGACTAAAAATAGACTCACAGTGGAAAAACACTCAAATAATGTTCAAAAAAAGATCCCTCGTGGCAAAAATGATCAGGAAGCATAAAAGCGAAGGCACATTGTTCAAACCCTCGCGGAACAGAGCAACATTTTACAAGCAAAAGTCTTTGGGGAAAAAGGAAAAAGGGGGAACATCCAAAGGGGGTCGAGATCGTTCCAAGCTATTTTCCCCCCACCCAGGCCGAGTGTGTTTTTTCCCTGGACTGAGTTATTGCAATAAGGGGGATTCGGACCTTCCCGTTTCGTTATTCGTGACGAGGAGATTCGAGTGATCCCCGTCCCCCTTTTGGGACGAGTGGTCACGTAAACAAGCGCCGAAGAAGTGGAAAGAACAAGGGAGAAGGTGGTTACGATGAGGGGGAAGGGGGTGGAAGAAGAAGAAAATGAGGTTTTCAATTTCTATTTTCCGGGAAGGGGATGGGCGAGGGTGTGTGGAAGAGTAGTGTTCTTTTCGATGAGGATGACGATAGAGCAGGGCACGAACACTATGAGGATTTTTGAGGGGGAGAGAAGGGGGAAGGGGGAAAATTTTTGAAAACGCAAGGGCCTCGAAAAAGAGGATGAAGAGGGGGGAAAAGTTTTTTGCGCGAAGGGGGGGGGATTTTGTGACAGCGACGAGGCAATAAGAAGAGAAGGGGGAGAGGAAAAGCAGCGGCAGAACGAGCCAGGGGGTAAGGGGCCCCTTTTTTCCCCCCCATACCAAAAGCCGCTCGAAGTCACTTAGAAATCCTGGGCGGGAAAAAGGGGAAGAGAAGAAGAGAAAACAGAGCGACTCGAATAACAAAAAGGAGGGCGGGGGCAACGGCGAGAGGACCGATAACCCTTTTCGATAGAGTACTTCAACCCCGCATCTGGAGGAGGTTTGTGCAGCAAAGAAGGACGACGTGCAAAAACCCAGCTACCCAGGAGGACGTCACCCCAGACTTCCCACGACTCTTGAGCCTGAAAAACAAGCATGGAGACATTTTAACGATAGCGTACACAAGGTTTTCCGAGGAGAGGAAGGAAAGGGGGATAGTCACCCCCCCTTTTCATACAGAACCGATGGATTAACCTTCCTCCCTCCCCATCATCTCCCGCGACCCCAGCCTTTTATCCCAAAAAGGACCCGAAAGAGAAAAGCAGGAGAAAAAGGGACGACC
>NW_023654670.1:2500-4511 GCF_015228065.2 Penaeus monodon
TCTCTTTCTTTCTATCTTTCTCTCTCTCTCTCTCTCTCTCTCTCTCTCTCTCTCTCTCTCTCTCTCTCTCTCTCTCTCTCTCTCTCTCTCTCTCTCTCTCTCTCTCTCCGTTGTATATTTTCATACCAAGGAAATACAGAAAAATCATGATCATGCATCACCTTTACATAAAATGGTAATCAACCGAATTGCAACTTATATAAAATGAAATACGCTCATATGTATATATATTTTTCTTTTCTTTTTTTTTTTCTTTTCTTTTTTTCTATCTTTCTCTCGTTCTTTCTTTCCTTCTTTCTTTCTCTTTTATCTATTTTTTTCTTTCTTTTTTATCATCAAATTGTTTTGACACGGTTATCTGCAGCCTTGAAACGTTTGCTGCAAATAGATATTATGATATACGCCAGATTCCAGAATTTCGTAATGGAAATATATACATGTTTGCAGGGAAGTTTTTTTTTTTTTTTTTTTTTTTTAGAATTGTGAATGAGTTTGATTTTCTTTTTCTTTTTCTTTTTTTTTCTTCTTCTCATTTTGTCTTCATTTTTTTTTCTTTTTTCTTTCTTTGTTTTTTAGGCTTGGATTGATTCTGTTTTATTGCTGCGCTCTGTTGGTATTCGTGTAGTTCAAAATATGTTTTGACGGCCCACAGAAAGAAACTCAAATATTAATACACTCACACACACACACACACACATATATATATCTGTGTGTGTGTGTGTGTGTACATATACCTACATATTATATATATATATATATATATATATATATATATATATATATATATATATATATATATATATATATATATATATTTGGGGCCGCGGCAATCTGAGTTCGAGGGTTCGAGTCACCGGCCGGCGCGTTGTTTCCCTTGGGCAAGGAACTTCACCTCGATTGCCTGCCTAGCCACTGGGTGGCCAAGCCAGCCCAAGTCAGTGCCGGGTAAATAGAGATGGTGACTCGATAAAAACACCGGGCGGAAGGCAATGGCAAACCACCGCTCTAAATTGCTAAGAAAAAATCATGGAAGCCCATGATCGTCAAGGACACGGTGGCCGAGTGGTTAGAGCATCGGACTTAAGACTGTCACGACGGCAATCTGAATTCGAGGGTTCGAGTCACCGACCGCCGCGTTGTTCCCTTGGGCAAGGAACTTCACCTTGATTGCCTACCTAGTCACTGGGTGGCCAAGCCAGCCCAAGTCAAGTGCTGGTCCCAAGCCCGGATAAATAGAGAGAATGATTACCTAAAAAAGGTAACACCGGCACTCTCCGTGGAAAGGAACTGGGGACCCTACCACGTACTCACTCCAAGAGCATCACAACATGAAAACTACAATTAAGTATCATGCTGTGACCACGGCGGCTCAGACATGAACCTACCGTTAAAAGAAAGAATATATATATATATATATATATATATATATATATATATATATATATATATATATATATATATATATATAAATATATCTGTCTATGTATCTATCTATATGTCTGTATCTATATAAATATCTATATCTACTAATCTATATATGTATATACTTATTATATATATATATATATATATATATATATATATATATATATATATATATATATATATATTTACCGTATGTGTGTGCTTACGGATATATATCTTGATTTCATATGTTGTTACGGCTTACGACTCCAGTACATCTAAAATTGCCACAATAGTCACATCAACGATTCAGATTAAACAGAAAGACCACAACTGCAGTAGCGAGTATCTCTAGGAATACAAGATATGGATTTAAATACTTCCAACGTGTAATAGTACGAACAAGAGGTATTTCGGGTCAGACAGACTAAATATAAACACGTAAAAAAATAATAACTATAGCAGGTAAAATATATATGACAAAGCAATGTTAAAACCAGATACAACCCAGTCACAACCCAGTTAAAACCAGATACAACCCAGTCACAACCCAGTTAAAACCAGATACAACCCAGTCACAACTCAGTTAAAACCAGATACACCCCGT
>NW_023654671.1:0-2500 GCF_015228065.2 Penaeus monodon
GGGGGGGGGCAGAAGAAAAAAAGGTGTCATGGTACATATATAGTTTGAACTACTTGTAATCCAGTGAAGTCAATATGGAAAAAAATTAAAAATGAAGAAACAAAACAAATAAATAAATAACTGAATATTAATCAGTAAATCTCAGCACAGGAGTTCTATGCATTTCTATATGAATCTCCAAAAAAAAAAATAAAAATAAATATGAATCTCCAAACAAAAATTTAAAAAATAAATATGTAAAAAAAAATTTATATAAAATATTATATCAGAATTGGTACATTTTCATAAACACACTGAAAATTTTAATTTAGAAAGTAAATCTGAGAAACCAAGTTAAATGCATTTTATATAACAAAGAATATTTTGGGAAAAATTGCCTAGAAATAATAATGCTACACACATATATACCCTAAAATGATGGTGTATAATTATGGGATGTGTGTCAAATAGTTCAATGCCTTTGGTTGCATAACAGGCATCTTCTACTGCAGGAGATAGCTCTTGATGAAAAAATATATGCACTTATATCTCTTTCTTTTTTCTTTTCTTTTTTTTAGGGCAGTCATCTTAACAAAATGTACCCAAATACCCAACTTATAAAGTGATATTGAATATAGTTTATGCAGTGTAAAACTGCCAAATTGCCATTCACGCTAAAATTTTGCATAAAGTCTGCTCAAGTTGCGGGTATAAATCTGTACAATCTACACACAGATTTACAATCTAGCTCAACGCCAGATTCTGATGGCTTCATCCCTGTCACCAGGATTTTAGCTCATGACCAGATTAGAAGTCTTAGAGTGTCAGTGAAATTATTTCCATGACTTGGTATGACTGAGTGAAACAATAAGTAAAAGAAAAAAAAAAAATCTATGAGCTTGACTGATAGCCATAACAAAGGTTAAATACCTTAATGAGGGGACTAAAACTATTATTTAAATAAATAGGTAAACATTCAAGGCAGGGCTGCAGTAATATAGAAAAAAATCAAGGAAATACCTATAAAGAACATATGAAACAACAATAAAGCATGGTTCATGTTCAAGCAGCTTAGTCCAGCAATGATTATGCTCCAGGCTTCCATTAAATAAATTTTGACAGGACAGAGATCACTGCAACCCTTGCAAATTCATCATCAAATAAAGAACCAGTCCAGTAAACATCATCTTAAATACCTGTATACATGGGAAGGTTGCTGGCATTTGCCAGAGGGTGAAGCATGAAGCCCATGACATCACTTCACATAGTACAGTATTCGCATGAACAATTATTAATAAACTAGTTGCCTTATGATGCTCTGCTATCTATTTCAACTGCACATATAACAAGCATAACTAAATAAGAAATACTAGTATCATTTTGTAATTTATTTTACAGGAAAAAGGTTAAAACGACAGATCAGAAAGAATACAGAACAAATACAGCAATAAGAAATAATCGAATATACAAAAAAATCATACTTACTTTTTAAACTGAAGTATCAATTTCAATGTAAGTACACTGGCTTACACTTTAATTTGCTATTAATCAAGAGGGAGTCACAAACTCATAAAGTGTTGGTATTACAAATATCAAAAGTAAAGCAAGTAATTAAGTGTACTGTCTTCCCTTTCATTCAAATTACCCTATTTTTAACCTCTTGATCTTGGTGACATTTCCTTCAGTACAAACGCAGATAATAAGTGTTTTCTTACTTTTCTTCTTCATTAACATTATAATCTTTGCACAACAATTTCATTTCTACACACGATTCGTGGTTGTTGTTTTTGTCTTTAATACACCATCAGTTAAATTTCTTTATTTTCCACCTACCGAGTTTATCGTCACACTACACTGCAGTCAAATCATCACTACTTCGAAACACTTTAACCGCGTAATTAATCCACGAATATACCTAATTTCAACAATACAAGCAATCTGTCCAATAGTACTTCCACCTACAACCCTATTCCAGCCCAGACACAAGAAGCCAAGGTCTCACAGGAACAATTTCCATCCCAGCGTGACTGACCCGCGGGATGGACGTCAAAAATTCTGTTTACATCTGAGCTTCTTTGTTTACATCCCAGGTGGCAGCACTGGAGGGCGTCGACTTTTCCAAAAATATTTCTTCATTATATATACGATTTATACGAATTAAGGAAATATTTTTTGGTGATATAATATAGCTGGAATTATAATCCTCTTGCTATATTTTACTGTATTAATATATTCCAAAACATTTCTACATTCAGATTATGGAAATAATTTTTTGTGATGTGATATATAATCCTCTTCCTATATTACTATATTTTGTTGCATTCTTTATATAAAAACAATAATTGTGTTGTGTTTTCTTATATATACTGATTTAAGCTAAACGTATTTTGTTACATTTGATTAAATCGCACGATAATTTTTGCAAATTTTTTTCTTGGCTAAATCAAAAATTTGCTTGTGTTCATTTTTGTCCAGAATAGACCAGTAGGTGCGATTTTTTATATATAATTTCCTTTAAATG
>NW_023654673.1:0-4510 GCF_015228065.2 Penaeus monodon
AAAATATTAAATATACAATAAAAAAAAAATTTATATAATTATTATTATATATATTTTAAAAAAATAATAAAAATTAAACATGCATTCATACATACATATATTTATATATATAATATATATATATATATATATATATAATATATATTATATATATATATATATAGTGTGTGCGTTGTGAGTGCGTGCACGTGTGTGCGTGTGCGTGAGTGTGTGCGTACGTATGTAAATATACATCAGCATTGTAAAATTTAGATACATGTAATGCACACACACACACACACACACACACACACACACACACAACACACACACACACCACACACACACCACACACACACACACACACACACACATGCGCATGTGCGCACATACCCATAGGCCTATTGCTGATTTGAGTATGTCAGAATGAAAATTAGATTAATGACTTTTCAAACTTGTATGAGCTGCAAATGACTGAATAGCCCTAATGGATTTGAAAGCCATGATTTCAAATGTACGTGAACTCAAACGTAGAAGCCATCATGACGGTGGATGAGGTGGGCGTCTGACGAGGAATCGGCGACGTGAATTCAAGGACAAGCCTGTGGGGACTGCGCCAGAGTAACGAACATCCGGAAATAGTCAATAAGGATTTTTTGTTGTCTGTTGCAATTTCCTTTAAGAGGGATTTGAAAATATCTGACTGCTGTTGTAATTTTCATGAACTATTTGTGCTGGGATGGCATGATGTACGGTATACCATATCAACTGTGATCTTTGTTTATGGATTGTGTTTACACATAAATGGCTCCATTTACTACTACAGTCTATCTCACGTATTTAACCGTCACCTTGATTTTTCGGAAAGTTTTTAATGTTTATTGCTATCAGTATTTTGGAACACAATATAATCATACTGATAATATTGATGAAACAGTATCGATTTTAATGGCATTATAATAAATCCCGAACATTCCAGGGAAGTGAAAATCAGGTGAGACCATGTTGGCCATCAAATTGCCTGGACTTGTGGAGCCACCTGTGTTCAACAAAGTTCACGGTGGGCAGTACATGTCCCTGTTACAAAGGGTTGAACAAACACATTTTTTTGGGTTGCTAAGCGATAGTTTTGTGCCGGAATATTTAAGTTCTTTGCAGAAAAATACCTTCGGACACCGATTAAACAAAATCTAGAAAGTTAGAGAACTGGGTTTAAGCAAATAAGTTAGGACGGCGTTTTGTCAATAGGAAATAGTTATTAAAAAAAATAGAAAGTGAGAAATAGGGGCCATTGGAAATGATGACGACCGGCTAACTTACTGCGGTCACCTCGCTTCCATATCAATGTCCCTATGAGATCTATGGGAAAGATTGGAATTTCGCCCTTGTAATTATTCCCCAAAACGTCAAGTATTTGTTCATTAATAAAAAAAAGGAGTGGTAAATCACATTCAAATAATATGAAGTAGATTATAACCCACTTCATTCAGTCTTGAAACGGTGTAATTCCATTGTTGTTTTTCGTATAATTACTTTTTTTGTTTTTTAATACTATTTATATATACCACATTTAGTGAAACACCAGTGTAGCTAGAATTAAAAAGATAACTCACCAGAGATTCAGTTATACATAAACACAAAAGAAATTCACCGGGTTGGTTTACTAGGTGTAGTACAAATTATGTTTGGTTTACATGGAGAAATCATGAACTGCCGCTAGGCGTTATGTGCAGATGTAATAAGTGATAGACTTGTAACCTTTTACAATTATTAATGTTTTGTATGTATAAATACACATGCATGTGTACACATACATGCAAATACTTTGCATGCGCATAATACATACATGTACATACACATACATACACGCAATATTAAATGCACATACATATACATGCATACATACATATACATACGTAGTACATATCATACATGTATGCATACATATACATACATGCATATACATATACATACATGCATATGCATATACATACATAATTTACACACACGCACGCACACACACGCACCCCACACACACACACACCACACACACACATGTATATATGATATATAAATATATATGTATAAATATGTCTATGTATACACACTCAGCATAACAACCTTTTTATATACTTAATATAATATATATATTATATATATATATATATATATTATATTATGTATGATGTATGTATTTTAATGCAGCAGTCAGGCACCACTTTACAAAAAAAACTGCTGCCTTGTAGTTTCCGTGCATGGTCAAAGGTTATGGGAATTCAGCCTATACAAACAATCCACTGCCTTGGGGTATCTATAAGATGAAAAAACTTCGGGAGTTTTAACCTGAGGGAAATCGGAGCTTTCCCTTATCGCTTGCAACTTCGTTCTGGCAGCTCCTGCAACGCCCCTGTGCCAAACTGTAAACAATCTTTGCCGTTCCTTTGGATCCATCAATCCATGGGCAAAAAGCTTGCTCCTCACATTTTTTTCGCCCGGCAGGTCACAGTATGTATATATATATATATATATATATATATATATATATATATATATATATATATATATAACATATATACCATATTATTTTATTACATATATATATATATACACACACAATATAGAAACATTACATATACATATATTTATACATTGATGTGTGTATGTGTGTGTGTGTGTTGTGTGTGTGTGTGTGTGTGTGTGTGTGTGTGTGTGTGTGTGTGTGTGTGTTTTCCCAGAGCTTTCCGATCCAACGTTCTTGGGACGAGTTGTTGGTCATTCTCACATTAAATTTTGCTTCAAATTCTCCCCATATCTAATATACATTCAAAGTAATAGCAAAACGACCTCATTTTCGTAAAATGGATATTCCAGGTAATTGCATTATGCCAATTCAAATGCAAACAACATCTTCAGATGTAACCGAAAATTTGACGGTTGTAGACAATGATTTTATGGAGTGATTCCACTTTTATAATATTTTTGGGTGCACTGGGGAAGGGGAAAGTTTTAGAAAAAAAGAATGCAAAAACTACACAGAACATTTAAATGTAAAACCCCTTTCTTGTCATTTTTTGTTTCTTACAAAATGTTACACATATAATGCGTTTGTTTTCTGTGTGAACACAACCTTTCGCATTAGAACTTTTCATCAATCATATAAAACATATTCGGCCTTATTGCCACTCCCATCAGTATTGTTATCACTTGCCGCCTTCACATGATTTGCTATTAAAAATGATCACCTCCGCGACATCAACAGCACTGTTCTTTAGCCAACATGACTGCTTTGCTACAATTATGCTACCAATCCAGCCGAGGAGATCTTGCACCCATTTTAGCTCACTGCTTTCATGTGTAGCGACAGGTCTCAAAAAATTCCTGCGGATGCATCACCTCACGGGTCGAGCTACAGTACCTCCGTCGCCAGGATAACAACTTCTCAAGATTGCCAAGATGGCTCGAAATAGTCCAGTGTCCTGGGTGGCGTCGTGCTGCGTAAAACATTTTTTTTTATGTATCGGCATTCCATCTTTAGCCCATTAGTTCTAATTTTAGTAGATGGTAACCAACACTAGACTCTTATCCTGTAAAATGCTATAGTACCCGATAAGGTTTCTATATTAATCGGATCATGTTATACTGACGTTTACTATCCATCCATAATATCCGACTTTTTTTGTATGAGTCTGTTTTATAATTTATCTAGTGTATCAAAATGTATAAAATATACAATATATATATATATATAATATAATATATATAATATATATATATATATATAAAATATTAATATATAAACGAATATATAAGTATATAAGTGTAAGTAATAAATATAAACGTGTATATATAGTATATGTATAATAATAATGATAATATATAAAAAAATAATATATTAAATATAAAATAATAATTTTTTTTTTTTTTTTTTTTTTTAAAAAATTTTTAAAAATAGAAAATAGTAAATAATATATATAATTATAATATTTATATATATATATAAAATATATATAATAAAGAATATATAATAAATTTTAAATTATAAAATTTTAAAATTAATTATAAAATTAATATAATTAAAAAAATAATATATAAATACAACAATAATTAATATTATGTATATATATAATATTATATATATAATTTTAAAATATTTATATAAATTTTTTATACATTATATATAAAATGTTTTTACATCAATATAAAAAATTTTATATTATTATAATATATTAAAAATAAAATAAATACTATAATTGTTAAAAAAAAAAAAAAAATAAAATTTTATATTATATAATTTTATAATAAAAATTTTATATAAAATTATATAATAAAAAATTAATTATAATATAATATATATAATATTGGTATATATATATATAATAAAATATTATATGTATTAAAAGTGTTTTTATAAATTATTTTAAAATACTATACTAAAAATATACAAAAAATTAATATGAAATTATAAATTATAAAATTTTAATAAAAAAATATAATTAAAAATAAAATACAAAATATTAAAACAAAACAAACA
>NW_023654674.1:0-4510 GCF_015228065.2 Penaeus monodon
GTTTTCATTGTTTTTTTTTATCGTTTTATTATGGGTATTTTATTATTATTTTATTATTTTACTTTATTATTAATTAATATTGTTATTATTATTATTATTATTTTTATTATCATTTCATTATTTTTATCATTATTATTATTATTATTTTTTATTTTTATTATTTTAATTTGTATCATTTTTATGATCTCATCACCTTATTATAGTTACCCTTAAAAATTATCCTTATTTTTGTCTTTTTTACTTTATCATTTTTGTTATTTTTATTTTATCTTTTTTTTAAAATTTAAAACTATTATTAAATTTGTTTATTACATTGTTATTATAACAAAAAAATAAGAAAAACATTATCTTTTTTTTTTATTGTTATAATAACAATGCTAAATAACTAATATTTTAATAATATTTAAATTATAAAAACCTGAAAAAGAAAATAATAACAATAAGATAAGATAAAAATGACAATAAAAAGGGAAATTTTTAAAGGATAACTTAAAAATGGTGAATGATATAAAAAATGATCTAAGTAATAAAAAAGTAAAAATAAAAATAATAAATAATAATGATAATAAAAGAAATGATAATAAAAATAATAAAAATAAAAATAACAAATTAAAAATAAAAATAATAGTAAAATAATAAAATAATAAAAAATACCTAAATAATACCGAAGTAACAATATAACTAAGATTACAATAACATAACAATAATAACAAAATAATAACAGTGATGATAATGTTGATAAAAATGCACAGAAAATGCAACAAAAATTGAAAAATAATTAAATAGAAAAAAAAGCAAAAGGATAAGGGTATGATAAAAATAAAAGTGAAAATGATAATAATGAGAAATCATAATAAATTTTTTGTTACTTTTTTAAATGCTTCTTCTATTATTATTGCTATTTTTATAAAAAATTGTTAAACATGATAATGTAATAAATAATCATAAAAACGGTAATTTAATCCAAATAATAGTAATAAAGAAAACATAAACAACAAAAAACATTAATAAAAATGACGATGAGATGATGATGATGAGGATGAGGATGAGACAAATTCTGATAATTATGATAATAATGAAAATGATATAAAAATATAATAATAATGAAAAATATAATAATAATAATAATAAAATAATTATAATAATAACAATAACAATAATAAAAAAATGAATAAAAATACCAATAACAACAAACAACAGCAACAAGAACAAAAGAAATGATAAAAATAATGATTATTTTATTATATATATAATATATATATATATATATATATAAAATATATATATATATATATATTTTTTTTTTTTTTTTTTTTTTTTATTAACACATTAGCATTCTTATCATATATTTATCATTATTACTCTTATTTTTATTAAACATTAAAAAAATTATTATTATTATTACTATTGTTATTATCTTTCATTATCATAATCACCCTTTATTATCGTAATGATTATCGTTATTACTTTATTGTTCTTGTAATTGTTATTATTATATTTATTATTCTCATTTATTATTATTATTATTATTATTATATTATTATTTTTATATTATTATTATATTATACTATTATTATTATTACTATTATTATTATTATTACGACTACTACTGTTAGTATTATGATTATTATTATTATTATCAATACTATTATTATTATTATCATTATCATAAGTAGTAGAGTAGCAGAAGTAGTAGTATCATTATTATTATCATTTTTATCATAATTATCATCATAATTATCATGATTGATATCAGCATTGTTATTATTATTATCATCATCATCATTGTTATTGATATTATCATTATCATTATTAGCATCATTCTATAATTTTTTTATTATTGTTATTACTATTATTAACATTATTATTATTAATAATATTATTGTTACTATTATTATTATTATTATTATCATTATTATTATTATTATTATTAGTAATAGTAGTAGTAGTAGTAGTAGTAGTATCATTATTTTTTTAAATCATATTATCATTATCATTATCATGATTTTTATTATCATCGTTTTTTTATTATTATTATTATTATTATTATTATTATTATTATTGTTATTATTATTATTATCATTATTATTATTATTATTACTTATATCATCATTTTTAAACTTTAGTAGTAGTAGTATAGTAATATCATTATCATCATTATTATTATCATTTTTATTATCATAAAACCCTGTTAACGGTATTATCCTTATTCTCTTCCCATCATTATTACTGTTAATTTTTATTTCATTATTATCATAAGTTATTGTTATTAGTCATTACTATTGTTATCATTATCATCATCATACTTAGCATAATTTTTTATCATTACTATCACCATTACATTATCACTATTATTGTTTATCATTGCTGCTATCGTTAACATAATAATTACTATTAAATTGAATATTGTTGCTTCTCTTATCACGCTCGTTATACATGCAAATGAGTCACTGGTTCTTGATATTTACCCATTATGACAAAAACGGTATCTGTCTGGCCACTTAATGCTAAATAACAGGATTTAAGAAGCTCCACTGACATGTGTAAGGACGCGAACACGCCCCACATACTCATCACCTAATAAAAACACATGTGTAAACGGATACTTCTGTATGCGCACATTCCCACACATCACACCACATACAATAGCTGGCACAGTAATAGCGACAATCATTAATAGCCAAAAAAATAGCTTATGATTCATACAGACACATTTTCTTCTCGTTTGTGCGCAGCCACATGTAGACCAGGCATATGAAAGGGTATTCAAACATAAACAACGACACCCACGTTTCATCAGTGCTTTCAACTAGCCATTGAATTGATGTGCGTGTGTGTGTGGGAGGGGGGACTATACACACACACACACACACACACACTTAAAAAATGAATGAATGAATAAATAAATTATACATACATATATATATATATATATATATATATATATATATATATATATATATATATATATACATATAATATTACATAATATATATAATATATATATTATATTATATATATATATATTATATACATATATAACACATATAATATATCATCTATAACTATATATATATATATATATATAATATATATCATATATTATATATAATGTGTGTGTGTGTGTGTGTGTGTGTGTGTGTGTGTGTGTGTGTGTGAGAGTGTGTCTGTCTGTATGTGTGTGTGTGTTGTGTGAGAGAGAGAGAGAGAGAGAGAGAGAAGAGAAAAGGGAGAGAGAGAGAGGGAAAAGGAGAGAGAAAGAGAGAGAGAGAGAGAGTAAGAGAGAGAGGAGAGAGAAGTGCGTGCATCTGTAATACAGAAAAATGCGAAAAAATAAAAGGACTGAACCTATCCACTTGTTATGACCCAGAAAAAAGGATTTTTTTTTAAAAATAACTAGACCACGAACCTCTCAAAATCAAACATCAAGGTTCATATTTGCTCTAAACATTTTATCTACTATCCTAGAGTAATGCGCCCTTCCAGTACATCGCAAACATAAAGGGAAAGACATAGCTAGTCACTTTGCGGTAAATGGATAATGAAGCAATGAGGCAGCAGTTAAAAACGAGTGAACAAAAAAAACACCAAGAACAAGCAGCAAAGAACAAAAACCTCACGTCATCCGGATTTCTTTTATACCTCGTTGTTGTCCCCGTGCTCAACTTCGTAAAAGTGAGGCTCTCTTGCAAGTTCGGTCAAATTTTTTTGACCCCTTTTTCTGTTGTCACGTTTTTTTTGGGGAAAAATCTTTTTTTTATTTATTATTCATTAATTAATTCTTTATCAATTTTATTATTTTTTCTGTATTCCCATTGCGGTGCTTTGTGAATGTCCCCGACAGCGCAATTTTCAGAATTTCCATTATTACAGCTATTAGAATTGCTATTAAAAGTTCTTATGAAAAATGCCATTTATGATAATGTTATAATAAAAAAAAGATGATAAAAAACTAATGATTTGTTTTATTATTTTTTATCACTGAGATCTTTCATTATTAAACATTGTTATTTTTATTATTATTATTTTATTATATTATTTATTATTTTTTTTCATTATTATTTATTTTATATTATTTTTATTTATTTTTATTAATATTTTATTATTTGTATGCTTTAGATTTTGCCTTACTTTTTATTTTATTTATCCCATTTTTATAATTATTAGTTTTATCATTAGCTATCCTTACATTTTAACTTATCTTATCTATTATTAATATTATATTTTCCTTATTTTTTCAAAAATTTTTGAAAATAAAAATTATTTTGATATTAGTAATACTTTTTTTTATTATTTTCCTTATCGTTTTCAATTTTAATTATTTTTATAAAATTATATTTTATTATTATTATTTTTTATTATTATTATTTTTTTTTATATTTTTATTTTATTGTATTATTATTATTATCAAATATAAAAACCCAAAAACATTTTACTTTTTTTATTGCCAAAATTACACAAGATCCTTTTTTTTTTTACCATTTTAGAATTTATTACTTACTTTTTTAAA
>NW_023654675.1:0-25000 GCF_015228065.2 Penaeus monodon
ATTTTAGTATACTCTCAAAAGCTATATTTCGCAGTTTTGCCCTTTTTCGACTTTTAGGGGTGTTTTTTTTTACCTTTTTATATTTATATGGACACAATTCCTTTTTTTTATCCATCTTATCAATTATCATCATTATTATCTTTTTCATCATCATTACATCATTTTCATCATTTCATCATCATTATCATCTTATTTTAATTATTATTCATTATTTCAATTGTTATCATTATTATTTCAAATTTGGGGTTTTTTGATTTATTTTTTAAAAAATCTAAAAACCCCAAAAAAAAAATAATATATAACAAATAATAACAAATAAAGATTTTTATAATTATTTTTTATCATTATTTAATTAGTAGTTATTTTCTGTAAATTTTTACTGTTATAATAATTATTTTTTCAATTATTACTACCAGACAAATAATAATAATGTATAATAAAATAAAAAAATTAATAACAAAATTTTAAAAACTAGCCATTATTATTATTTTTATTTTTCTTATTATATATTTATTTTACAGATATAATAGATTTTTTGGCAATAATACTAATAATTAAGATAATAATAATAATAATAATAATAATAATAATAATAATAATAATAATAATAATAATAATAATAATAATAATAATAATAATTTTAATAATATTCAAATGTTATCAAAAATTCCCTTTATTCTCACTTTTATCATCATTATTGTTATGATTAATACAATTCTGGGAATTATTATCATTATTACCCTAATAATTGCCGAAATCACCAAAGAAATCGAAAAACGTCATTTTGGAGTGTACTCTCAAAAGGCTATATTTCGCTAGATTTTGCCGCTTTTTCGACTTTTGGAATGTTTTTCTTATACCTTTTTTATATTATATATGGACACAATTCCTGTTATTATCATCATCATTATCATGATTATCATCATTATTATCGTTATCATCATCATTATCATCATTATCATCATTATCATCATCATTATCATCATTATTGCAATTATTATCATCATTATTGCAATTGTTATCATTATTATTGCAATTATTACTGTTATAATAATTATTTTTGCAATTATACTACCAGCACAAATAATAATAATGATGATAATAACAATAATAATACTAATAACAATATTATAACCACTAGCATTATTATTATTATACTTTATACTTATTATTATTATTGTTATTATTACAGATATAATAGATTTTTTGGCAATAATACTAATAATTAAGATAATAGTAATAATAATAATAATAATGATAATAATAATAATAATAATAATAATAATAATAATAATAATAATAATAATAATAATAATAATAATAATAATAATAATAATAATAAAATAATAATTTTAATAATAATAATAATTTTAATAATATTCAAATGTTATCAAAATTCTCTTTATTCTCACTTTTATCATCATTATTGTTATGATTAATACAATTCTGGTAATTATTATCATTATTACCCTAATAATTGCCGAAATCACCAAAGAAATCGAAAAAAACTCATTTTGGAGTATACTCTCAAAAGGCTATATTTCGCTAGATTTTGCCGCTTTTTCGACTTTTGGGAATGTTTTTCTTATACCTTTTTTATATTATATATGAACACAATTCCTGTTATTATCATCATCATTATCATGATTATCATCATTATTATCGTTATCATCATTATCATCATTATCATTATTATCATCATCATTATCATCTTTATTGCAATTGTTATCATTATTATTGCAATTATTGGAGTTGTAGTATATATTTTTGCAATAATAATAATAACCACATCAATAATAATAGTAATAACAATAAAAATAACAATAATAACGATTTTATAATTATTATTTATATCATTATCTTAATTAGTATCGTTATTACTGTAATTATTAGTGTTATAATTATTATTTTTGCAATTATACTACCAGTACAAATAATAATAATGATGATAATAACAATAATAATACTAATAACAATAATAATAATAATTTTAATAATATTCAAATGTTATCAAAATTCTCTTTATTCTCACTTTTATCATCATAATTGTTATGATTAATACAATTCTGGTAATTATTATCATTATTACCTTAATAATTGCCGAAATCACCAAAGAAATCGAAAAAACGTCATTTTGGAGTATACTCTCAAAAGGCTATATTTCGCTATATTTTGCCGCTTTTTCGACTTTATGGAATGTTTTTCTTATACCATTTTTATATTATATATGGACACAATTCCTGTTATTATCATCATCATTATCATGATTATCATCATTATTATCGTTATCATCATCATTATCATCATTATCATCAATATCATCATCATTATCATCATTATTGCAATTATTTTCATCATTATTGCAATTGTTATCATTATTATTGCAATTATTATAGTTATAGTATATATTTTTGCAAAAAAATAACCAAAACAATAATAATAGTAATAACAATAATAATAACGATTTTATAATTATTATTTATATCATTATCTTAATTAGTATCGTTATTACTGTAATTATTACTGTTATAATAATTATTTTTGCAATTATACTACCAGTACAAATAATAATAATGATGATAATAACAATAATAATACTAATAACAATATTATAACCACTAGCATTATTATTATTATACTTATACTTATTATTATTATTGTTATTATTACAGATATAATAGATTTTTTGGCAATAATACTAATAATTAAGATAATAGTTATAATAATAATAATAATAATAATAAAAAATAATAATAATAGTAATAATTTTAATAATATTCAAATGTTATCAAAATTCTCTTTATTCTCACTTTTATCATCATTATTGTTATGATTAATACAATTTTGGTAATTATTATCATTATTACCCTAATAATTGCCGAAATCACCAAAGAAATTGAAAAAAACGTCATTTTGGAGTATAGTCTCAAAATGCTATATTTCGCTAGATTTTGCCGCTTTTTCGACTTTTGGGAATGTTTTTCTTATACCTTTTTATATTATATATGGACACAATTCCTGTTATTATCATCATGATTATCATGATTATCATCATTATTATCGTTATCATCATCATTATCATCATTATCATCATTATCATCATCATTATCATCATTATTGCAATTATTATCATCATTATTGCAATTGTTATCATTATTATTGCAATTATTGGAGTTATAGTATATATTTTTGTAATAATACTAATAACCACAACAATAATAATAGTAATAACAATAATAATAACAATATCATGTTATTATTATTATTATTATTATCATTATCTTAATTAGTATCGTTATTACTGTAATTATTTACTGTTATAATAATTATTTTGCAATTATATACCAGTACAAATAATAATAATGATGATAATACAATAATAATACTAATAAAATATATAACACTTAGCATTTATTATTATTATATAATATATTAATATTATTGTATTATTACAATATATACTGATTTTTTGGCAAATAATACTAATAATTAACTATATTAAATAATAATAATATATAAATTAATAAATAAAATAATCAATAATAGAATAAATATAATAACTAATTTTAATAATAATAAAATAATTCTATTTAATAATTATAATAATAATAATTTTAAAATATTAAATGTTATCAAATTCTCTTTATTTCATTTTATCATCATTATTTATGATTAATCAATTCGTATTATTTTATTTACTACCTAATAATTGCCAAATCACATAAAATCGATAAAAACGTCATTTTGGAGTATGCCTCAAAAGGTATATTTCGCTAATTTTGCCTTTTTCGACTTTTGGGAATGTTTTTATATCCTTTTATATATTATATATGACAAATTCTGTTATTATCATCATCATTATAGATTATACATATATTTATATCATATCATATTAATCATATATCATATTTATATTATTATCATCTTTATTCAATTATTATCAATCATATTAATGTATCATTATATTGCAATTATTGGAGTAATATATATTTTGCAATAATACTAATAAAACAACAATAATAATAGTAATAACAATAATAATACTAATAACAATATTATAACCACTAGCATTATTATTATTATACTTATACTTATTATTATTATTGTTAATATTACAGATATAATAGATTTTTTGGCAATAATACTAATAATTAAGATAATAGTAATAATAAAAAAAAAAAAAAAAAAAAAATAAATAATAATAATAATAATAATAATAATAATAATAATAATAATAATAATAATAATAATTTTAATAATATTCAAATGTTATCAAAATCTCTTTATATCACTTTTATCATCATTTTGTTCTGATTAATACATCTGGTAATTATTATCATTATACCCTAATAATTGCTGAATCACCAAAGAAATCGGGAAAAAACGTCATTTTGGAGTATACTCTCAAAAGGCTATATATCCTAGATTTTGCCTCTTTTTCGACTTTTGGAATGTTTTTCTGATACCTTTTTTATATTTATATGGACACAATTCACTGTTATTATCATCATCATTATCATGATTATCATCATTATTATGTTATCTCATCAAAATTATCATCATTATCATCATTATCATCTCATTCTCATCATTATTGCAAGTATTCTCATCATTATTGCAATTGTTATCATATTTTGCAATTATTGGAGTTATCAGTATATATTTTTGGGGGGGATACTAATAACCACAGCATCATAATAGTATAACAATAATAATACACTAATAACGATTTTTATAATTATTATTTATATCATTATCTTCATAGTATTCGTTATTACTGTAATTATTACTTTGTATAATTTCTTTGCAATTATACTATCAGTACAAATAATATAATGATGATAATAACAATAATAATACGAATACAATATATAACCACTAGCATTATTATTATTGTATTTTTATACTTATTTTATTATTGTTATTTTTAACAGATAATAGATTTTTGGCAATAATACTAATAATTAAGATAATTAAATAATAATAATAATAATAATAATAATAATAAATAATAATGAGGTTTAATAATAATAATAATAATATAATATAATAAATAATAATAAGAATTTTAATAATATTCAAATGTTATCAATTTCTCTTTAATTCTCACTTTTATCATCATTAGTGTTATGATTTACTACAATTCTGGTATTATTATGCATTATTCCCTAATAATTGCCGAAATCACCAAAGAAATCGAAAAACGTCTTTTGGAGTTACTCTCAAAGGCTATATTTTCGCTAGATTTTGCCGCTTTTTCGACTTTTGGGAAGGTTTTTCTTATACCTGTTTTATATTATATATGGAACAATTCCTTGTTATTATCATCATCATTATCATGATTATCATCATTAGTATCGTTTATCATCCATCATTATCTCATTATCATCATTATCATCATCATTATCAGCTTATTGCAATAATTATCATCATTATTGCATTGTTATCATTATTAGTGCAAATTATTGGAGTATAGTTTATATCTTTTTAGCAATAATACTAATAACCACAACAATAATAATGTAATAACAATAAAAATCACAAGAATAACGATTTTATAATTAATTATTTATATCATCATCTTAATTAGTATCGTTTTACTGTAATTTATTACTGTTGTAATAATTATTTTTGCATTTACTCCAGTTACAAATCATAATATGATGAAAATAACAATAATAATACTATAACATATTATAACCACTAGCATTATTCTTATTATCCTTATACTTTTATTAGTATTGTTATTTTCACAGATTATAATAGATTTTTGGCAATATACTAATAATTAAGATAATAATAAATAATAACTAATAATAATAATATAATAATAATAATAATATAATAATAATAATAATAATAATAATAATAATAGATAATAATAATTTTAATAATATTCAAATGTTGTCAAATTTCTCTTTATTCTCAACTTTTTCATCATTATTGTTATGATTATTACAATTCTGGTAATTATTATCACATTACCCTAATATTTCCGAAATCACCAAAGAAATCGAAAAACGTCATTTGGGAGTATACTCTCAAAAGGCTATATTTCGCTAATTTTTGCCGCTTTTTCGACTTTTGGGATGTTCTTCCTTATACCTTTTTTAAATTATTATATGGACGCAATTCTGTTATTATAATCATCGTTATCATGATTTATCATCATTATTATCATTATCATCATCATTATCATCATTATCATCATTTCATCACATTATCTCATTATTGCAATTATTATCATCAATTATTGCAATTGTTTTATCATTATTATTGCAATTATTGGAGTTATAGTATATATTTTTTGCATAATCCTAATAACCCAACTAATAAAATAGTATAACAATAATAATATCAATACTAACGATTTTATAATTATTATTTTATATCGCTTATCTAATTAGTATTGTTATTACTGTAATTATTAATGTTATAATAATATTTTTGCATTATACTACCAGTACAAATAATAATAATGATGATTAATAACATAATAATACTAATAACAATATTATAACACTAGCAATTTATTATTATTATACTTATCAACTTATTATTATTTTGTTATTATTACAGATATAATAGATTTTTTGGCAATAATACTATAATTAATATAATAGTAAATAATAATAATAATAATAATAATAATACTATAATAATCATAATAATTATAATAATAATAATAATAATATAAATAATATTAATAATAATAATATTTTATATAATTTCAAATGTTTCAAAATTCTTCTTATTCTCCCTTTTACATCATTATTGTTATGAATAATAAATTCTGGTAATTAATTAATTATTATTTACCCTAATAATTGCGAAATCACCAAAGAAATCGAAAAAAAACGTCATTTTGGAGTATACTCTCAAATGCTATATTTCGCTAGATTTTGCCGCTTTTTCGACTTTGGGAATGTTTTTTCTATTACCTTTTTATATTATATATGGACAGCAATTCCTGTTTATTATCCATCATCATTTATCATGTTATCATCATATTTATCGTTATCATCATCATTATCCTCATATCATCATTATCATCATCAATTATTGCAATTATGATCATCCATTATTGCAAATTGTTTATCATTATTATGCAATTATTGGAGTTATAGTATATATTTTTTGCAATAATACTAATACCACAAATAATCATAGTAAGAACCCTATAATAACAATAATAACGATTTTATAATTTATTATTTATATCATTATCTTAATTAGTATCGTTATTACTGTAATTATTTATTACTGTTATAATAATTATTTTTGCAATTATACTCCCAGTAAAATATAATATGATGATAATAACAATAATATACTATAACAATACTTATAACCGCTAGCATTATTCATTGATTATACTTATACTTATTATATTATTGTTATTATTACGGATATAATAGAATTTTTTGGCAATAATCCAATAATTAAGATAATAGTAATAAATAAATAATAATGATAATAATAATACTATAATAATAATAATAATATATAATATAATAATAAAGTATAATAATATAATAATAATAATAATAATAATAATTAATTTTAATAATATTCAAATGTTATCAAAATTCTCTTATTCTCACTTTTATCATCATTACTTGTTATTCGTTAATACAATTTCTGGTAATATTATCATTATTCCCTAAAATAATTTGCCGGATATTCACTAAAAATTCGAAAAAACGTCCATTTTTGAGTCTGACTCTCAAAAGCTATAATTTCGTTAGATTTTGCCGCTTTTTTTTCGAACGTTTGGGAATGTTATTCTTATACCTTTTTATTATTATATAGGGACACAATTCCGGTTTATATCATCATCATATCATGATTATCATCATTATTCTCGTTATCATCATCTTTCGATCATTATCATCAATTATTCATCCTCATTATCATCATTAATCATCATTATCTCAATCACTATCTCATTATTTCAATTATTATCATCATTATTGCAATTGTTATCATTATTATTGCAATATTGGAGTTTATAGTATATATTTTTGCAATATACTATACCACTAACATAATAATAGTAATACAATAATAATAACAATAATAACGATTTTACCATATATTATTTATTCATTATCTTAATTAGTATCGTTATTACTGTATTATACTGTTCTAATAAGTATTTTTGACATTATATACCAGTACAAATAATAATAATGATGATAAATAACCTTGATATACTAATAACAATATATAACTCACTAGCTTATTATATTATACTTATACTTATTATTATTATTGTTATTTTCAGATATAATAGATTTTTTTGGCATAATACTACTAATTAAGATATATTATAATAATAATATATATATAATAATAA
This sequence comes from Penaeus monodon, assembly GCF_015228065.2. Taxonomy (NCBI): domain Eukaryota; kingdom Metazoa; phylum Arthropoda; class Malacostraca; order Decapoda; family Penaeidae; genus Penaeus; species Penaeus monodon. The sequence goes on from NW_023654675.1 coordinate 8,360, forward strand.
TAATAATAATAATAATAATACTATAGTATACTAATAATACAATAATAATAATAATAATAATTTTAACAATATTCAAATGTTATCAAAATTCTCTTTATTCTCACTTTTATCATCATTATTGTTATGATTAATACAATAATGGTAATTTATTATCATTATACCCTAATACTTGCCGAAATCCACCAAAGAAATCGAAAAACGTCATTTTGGAGTATACTCTCAACAAGGCTCTATTTTCGCATATTTGCATCTTTCGCGCCTTTTGGGAATGTTTTTCTTAATTTTTTTTTTTTGTTATTATTATTGACAAAATTCCTGTTATTATCATATCATTATCATTATTATCATCATTATTTCGATTATCATCATCATTATCTCATTTATCACATTATCATCATCATTATCATCATTATTGCAATTATTTCATTATTAATTGCAATTATTGGAGTTATAGTAGATATTTTTGCAATAATAATAATAACTCCCAACAATAACAATAGTATAACAATAATAATAACAATAATACGTTTTCTAATTATTATTTATATCATTATCTTATTAGTAATCGTATTACTGTAATTAATTACTGTTTATATAATTATTTTTGCAATTATAACCTACCGAGTACAAATAATAATAATGATGATAATAACAATAATAATAGTAATCACAATATTATAAACCACTAGCATTTATTATATTATACTTATACTTATTATTTTATTGTTATTATTACGATATAAAGATTTTTTGGCAATATACTAATAATTAAGATAATAGTAATAATACTAATGATAATAATAAATAATAATAATAATATTAATAATAATAATAATAATAATAATAATAATAATATAATAATAAAGTAATAATAATAATAATATTTTAATAATATTCAAGAATGTTATCAAATTCTCTTTCTTCTCACTTTTATCATCATTATTGTTATGTTAATACAATTCTGGTAAGTATTATCATTATTACCCTAAATAAGTTGGCCGAAATCACCAAGAAATCGAAAAAACCTCATTTGGAGTATACTCCTCAAAATGCTATATTTCGCTATATTTTACGCTTTTTCGACTTTTGGGAATGTTTTTCTATAACTGTTTTATATTATATTATGGACACAATTCCTGTTATTATCATCATCATTATCATGATTATCATCATTATTCTCGTTATCTCATCTTAATCATCATTATCACATTATCATCATCATTATCAATCATTATTGCAAGTATTATCATCATATTGGCAATTGGTATCATTATTATTGCAATTATTGGCGTTTAGAATATATTTTTGCAATAATACTAATAACCCACAACATAATAATAGTATAACAATAATAATAACAATAATAACGATTTTTATACTATTATTGGTTTTTTTTTTTTTTTATATCATATCTTAATTAGTATCGTTTATTACTGTACATTAGATTACTGTTATAATATTATTTTTGCAAATTATCCTACCAGTACAATATATAATAATTGATGATAATAAACAATATATACTAATAACAAATTTATAACCACTCATTTATTATTATTATGCTTATACTTTATTATTATTATTGTTATTATTAAAGATATAATAGATTTTTTGGCAATAATACTAAGATTAAGATAACTTATTTATAATAATAATAGAATAATATAATAAAAAAAAAAAATATAGTAATAATTTTTATACTATGCAATGTTCTCAAAATTCTCTTTTATTCTCACTTATCATCATTATTGTTATGATTATACAATTTTGGTAACTTATTCTCATATTACCCTAATATTGCCGAAAATCACCAAAGAAATTGAAAAAAAACGTCATTTTGGAGTATAAGTCTCAAAAGGCATTTTCGCTAGATTTGCCAGCTTTTTCGACTTTTGGAATGTTTTTCTTATACCTTTTATATTATATTGGACAAACAATTCCTGTTATTATCATCTTCATTATCATGATTTCATATTATTATCGTTATCATCATCCTTATCATCATTAATCATCATTATTCATCAATCATATCCATTATTATTGCAATTAATTATCATCATTATTGCATTGTTTATCATTATTATTGCAATTATGGGATTTATAGATAGATTATTTGCAATAATACTAATAACCACAACAATAATAATAGTAATCACAATTATAACAATAATACGATTTTTTATAATTTATTATTTATTCATTATCTTAATTAGTATCGTTTATTACTGTGATTATACGTTATACTAATTATTTTTGCAATTATACACCTATTACAAAATAATAATGACATGATGATAATAACAATAATCTACTATTACAATATTATAACCACTAGCATTTATTATCATATACTTATACTTTTATATTATTGTTATTATTAACGATAATAATAGATTTTTTTGGCAATAATACTATAATTAAGATAATGAGTTATAATAATCATATGTATAATAATAAAAAAAAAAATTAATAGTAATAATTTTTTAATAATATTCAAATGTGTATCAAAATTCTCTTTATCTCACTTGTTTATCATCATTATTGTTATGATTTAATACAATTTTTGGTATTATTATCATTATTATCCTATCATTGCCGAAATCACCAAAGAATCAAAAAAAACTCATTTTGGAGTATACTCTCAAAAGGCGAAAAAGCGGCTAGATTTTGCCGCTTTTTCGACTTTTGGGAATGTTTTTCTTATTACTTTTTTATATTATATATGGACAACATTCCTGTTATTATCATCTCGTTATCTGATTATCATCATTATTCTCGATTGTCATCATCATTATCATCATTATCATCATTATCATCATCATTATCCTCAGTATTGCAATTATTATTACATCATTATTGCAATCGTTTATCATTATTATTGCAATTATTGGAGTTTTATAGTAATAATATTTTTTTGCAATAATACTACATACCACACCAATAATAATAGTAATAACATAATAATAACAATAATAACGATTTTTATAACTATTATTTTATCATTATCTTAATTAGTATCGTTATTACTGTTATTATTACATGTTCTAATATTTATTTTTGCAATTATACTACCAGTACAAATAATATAATGATGATAATTAACAATAATAATACTAATAACAAATATTCATAACCACGAGCAATTATTATTATTATACTTATACTTATTATTATTATTGTTATTATTACAGATAAAATAGATTTGTTGGCAATAATACTATAATTAGATAATCTAATAATACTACTACTAATAATAAAAATAATAATAATAATAATAAAAATAACAATAGTATAATAAAATAATAATAAATATAATAATATTTTTAATAATATTCAAATGTTATCAAATTCTCTTTATTCCTCACTTTATCATCATTATTGTTTATATTAATAAAATTCTGGTAATTATTATTCATTATTACCCTAATAATTGCCAGAAATCACCAAGAAATCGAAAAAACGTCATTTTGGGTATACTCTCCACAGGCTTATATTTTCGCTAGTTTTGCGGCTTTTTCGGACTTTGGAATTTTTTTCTTATACCTTTTTATATTTATATATGGACACAATTCCTGTTATTATCATCATCATTATCATGATTATCTCATTATTATCGTTATCATCATCTTAATCATCATATATCATCATTATCATCCTCATTACATCATTATTCATTATTATCATCATTATTGCAATTGTTATCATTATTATTGCAATTATTGGGCTTATAGATATATTTTTGCAATATAACTAATAACCACATCAATAATCGCTATAATAACCACAATAATAAATATAAGACGATTTATCATTATTATTTATATCATTATCTTAATTATATCGTTATTACTGTAATTAATTACTGTTATACTAATTTATTTTTGCAATATACTACTCATCACAATACTAATAATGATGTAATAACAATAATAATACTAATAAAAATATTATACCACTAGCATTATTATTATTATCCAATATACTTATTATTATATTGTTATTATTACAGATATAATAATTTTTTTGGCGAATAATACTATAAGTTCAGGATCATAGTAATAATAATAGAATGATAATAATAATAATAATATCATAAGAAAATAATAATAATAATTATAGATAATAATAATCAATAATGTTAATATATCAAATGTTATCAAAATTCTCTATTATTCTCACTTTTATCATCATTAGTGTTATGATTAATACATTCCCTGGTAATTAGTATCCTTATTACCCTAATAATTGCCGACATCACCCAAAGAATCGAAAAAACGTCCTTTGGAGATACTCTTGAAAAGTCTATATTTCGCTTGAATTTTGCCGCTTTTTTCGAACTTTTTGGGAATGTTTGGTCTTATACCTTTTTTATATTATATATGGACCAATTCCTGTTATTATCATCGATCATTATCATGATTATCATCATTATTATCGTTATCATCATCATTATCATCATTATCATCATTTACATCATCATCATCATCATTTATTTGCAATTATTAATCATCAATTATTGCAATTGTTTATCGTTTTATTGCATTATTGGAGTTATAGTATATATTTTTTGCATAATACTAATAACCACAACAATATAATATTAATAACATAAGGATAAACGTATACAGATTTTATAATTATTATTTTTATCATTATCTTAATTAGTATCGTTTTTACTGTAATTGTTAACTGTTATAATAATTAACTTTTGCAATTATACGACAGTACAAAGTAATATAATGATGATAAAACAATCATGAATACTAATAACAATATTATAACCACTAAGCATTATTATTATTATACTTTATCCTTTATTATTATTATTGTATTATTACAGATATAATAGAGTTTTTGGCAATAATACTAATAATTAAGATAATATAATAATAATCATAATAATAATAATAATAATAATATTAATAATAATAATAATATAATAATGATAATAAGAATAATAAATAATAATTTCAGTAAATTCAAATGTTATCAAATTCTCTTTATTCTCACTTTTATCCATCATTATGTTATATTTATACAATTCTGGTAATTTATTATCATTATTACCTAAGAATTGCCGAATCAACCAAAGAAATCAAAAAACGTCATTTTGGAGTATACTCTGAATCAAAAGGCTATATGTCCTAAAAAAATTTTGCCGCTTTTTCGACTTTTGGGGATGTTTTTTTCCTTATACCTTTTTTATATTTATTGGAACACAATTCCTGTTTTATCATCATCATTATCATGATTTCCATAATTATTATCGTTAATCATCATCATTATCATCATTATCATCAGCATTATCATCCTTATTGAATTATTATCATCATTATTGCATTGATATCAATTATTATTGCAATTTGGAGTTATTGTATATATTTTTTGCAATAATACTAATAACCACAACAGAATAATAATAGTATAACATAATACTACAATAATAACGATTTTTTTTTTTTTTTTTGGGTTTTTTTTTTTTTTTTTTTTGTGTTTGGGGTTTTTATAATATTATTATATCATTATCCTTAATTAGTAATCGTTATTACTGAATTACTGTTTCTAATATTATTTTTTGCAATTAACTACCAGTACAAAATAATAATAATGCTGATAATAATAATAATATACTAATAACAATAGTATAACCACTAGCATTATTTTATTATACTTATTACTTATTATCATTATTGTTATTCTTACAGATATAATAGTTTTTTGGCAATAATACTAATATTAAGATAATAGTAATAATAATAATAATATAATAATAATATAATAATAATAATAATAATAAATATAATAATAATAATAATAATAATATATAATAATTTAATATATTCAATGTTATCAAAATTCTCTTTATTCTCACCTTTATCATCATTATTGTTTATGATTATACATTCTGTTAATTATTATCATATATTACCCTAATAATTGCCCAAAATCACAAAGAATCGAAAACGTCATTTTGGAGTATACTCTCAAAGGCTATATTTCACTAGATTTTTTCCCTTTTTCGACTTTTGGGAATGTTTTTCTTATACCTTTTTTATATTATATATGGACATCAATTCCTGTTATTATCATCATCATTATCATTAATTATCTCATTATTATTCGTTTATCATCATCATTATCATTCATTATCGTCATCATATCATCATTATTGCATTATTATCATCATTATGCAATTGTTTCATTTATTATTGTAATTATAGTGAGTTTATAGTATATATTTTTGCAATATACTATACCCACAACAATAATAATAATGATGATACTAACACTAATATTACTAATAACAATATTATAACCACTAGCATTATTATTAGTATACTTATACTTATTATTATTAATAATAATAATAATAATTAATAATAATAATAATTTAATAATATTCAAATGTTATCAAATTCTCTTTATTCTCACTTTTATCATCATTATGTTATATTTAATACAATTTCTGGTAATTCTTCCATTATTCCCTAATCATTGCGAAATCACCAAGAAATCGAAAAAACGTCATTTTGAGTATACTCTCAAAACGCTATATTTCGCTAGATTTTGCCGCTTTTTTCAGGGGGGGGACTTTTAGGAATTTTTTTTTTATAACTTTTTTATATTATAAGAGACACAATTCCTTCATTATCATCTCCAGTAGCAATGATTATCCTCATTATTATCGTTAATCATCATCATTATCATCATTATCATCATCATTATCATCATTATTGCAATTATTATCTCATTATTGCAATTGGTTATCATTATTAATTGTAATTATTGAGTTATAGTATATATTTTTGGCACTAATACTAATACCACAACAATTAATAATAGTACTAACAATAATAATAACAATATAACGATTTATAAATAAAAATTATTATTTTATCATTTAGCTTAATTATATCGTTATTACTGTAATTATTACTGTTATAATAATTATTTTTTGCATTATACTACCAGTACAAATAATAATAATGATGATAATAACAATAATAATACTAATAGCAATATTATAACCACTAACATTATTTATTATTATACTTATACTTATTATTATTATTGTTAGTATTACAGATAATAATAGATTTTTTGGTAATATACTAATAACTTAAGATACATAGTAATAATCAATATAATAATAATAATAATACATAATAGTAATAATAATAATAAATAATAATAATAATAATAATATAATAATAAATAATAATAATTTTAATAATATTAATTTATAAATTCTTTATTCTCATTATATCATTATTGTTATGATTAATTACAATTCGGTAATATTATCATTATTACCCTAATAATTGCCGAAATCACCAAAGAAATAAAAAATCATATTTGGAGTATCTCTCAAAGGCTATATTTCGCTAGATTTTGCCGCTTTTTGACTTTGGGAATGTTTTTCTATATACCTTTTTTATATTATATATGGACACAATTCCTTATTATCATATCATTAATCATAATTATATTATTATTATATTATCATCATTATTAATCATTACAATCATAATTATCATCATTATGCAATTATTATCATCTTTATTGCAATTTTATCATTATTATGCAATTATTGATTATAATTATAATTTTGAATAATACTATAACCACAATAAATAAGTAATAACAATAATATACAATAATAACGATTTTATATTATTATTATTTACTTCTAATTATATCGTTCATTACTGTAATTATTACTGTTTGAATATTAATTTTATTTCAATTATCACAAATAATAATAATGATGATAATAACAATAATAATCTAATAACAATACATAACCACTACATTATTATTATTATACTTATCTATTATTTTATTTTTTATCTCATATATAATTTTTGGCATAATACAATAATTAGATATATAATTAATAATAATAATAATATATATTAATAATTATAAGAGTATAATAATAATTTTTAATAATATTCAATAATCTATCAAAATCTCTTATATTCTACTTTTATCATCATTATTGTATGATTTATATAATTCTGGTAATTATTATCATTATTACCTAATTCCGAAATACCAAATAATGTAACCATTTTTGGAGTATACTCTCAAAGTATATTATCGCTAGATTTGCCGCTTTCGACTTTGGGAATGATTTTTCTTATACTTTTTTATATCTATATATGGAATTAATTCTGTTATTATATCTCATCATTATCATGATTATCTATTATAATTTATATATATTAATCATTATAATCATTAAATCATACATTATCATCATTATTGCAATTATTATCATCATAATTGCAATTATTAATCATTATTATTGTAATTATAGGAGTTATAGTATAATATTTTTTCAATAATACTAATAACCATTAACAATATAAATTAATAACAATAATATTAACATAATACGATTTTATAATTATATTTATATCATTATCTTAATTATTCGTTATTACTGTAATTATTCCGTTAAATAATTATTTTTGCAATTAATACTCATACAAATAATAATATGATATAAAATATTTATATATATCATTATAACCATATTTATTTTTTCTATACCACTTATTATTATTATTGCATTATTATCAGATATCAATAATTTTTATTGCAATAATACTAATAATTAAAATAATAGTAATAATATAAATAATATAATAATAATGATAATAAAAATAATAATAATAATAATAATAATAATAATAATAATAATATAATAAATAATAAGATAATTTTTTAATAATATTCAAAATGTTATCAAAAATTCTCTTTATTCTCACTTTTTATCATCATTATATTGTTATGAATTAATACAATTCTGGTATTATTATCAATTATTACCGCTAAAACTTGCCGAAATCACCAAAGAAATCGAAAAAACTTCATTTTCGAGGCATTTCCTCTCAAAAGGCTAATATTCGCTAGATTTTGCCGCTTTTCGACTTTTGGAAATGTTTTTCTTATACGCCTTTTTATATTATAATGGATAATTCCCCTGTTATTATCAATCATCATTATCATGATTATCAATCATTATTATCGTTATGCATCATCAATTATCACATATCATCATCATTTATCACCATTATGCAATTATTATCATCATTATTGCAATTGTTATCATTATTAAAATTGCAATTATTGGAGTTATAGTATATTTTTTGCATTATACTAATAACCACAACAATAATAATCAGTAATAACAATAATAATAACATAATAACGATAATTTTAATATTATTATTTATATCATTATCGTTTAATTAGTATCGTTATACTGTAATTATTACTGTAAGTAGATACATAATTATTTTTTGCAATTATACTACCAGTACAATATAATAATGATGATATAACAATATAATACTAATAAATATTATACACTAGCATTATTATTTATTATACCTTATAGTTATTATTATTATTGTTAATTATTACAGATATAAAGATTTTGGCATAATAATAATAATTAAGATATAGTATAATAAAGTAATTAATATAATAATAATATAATAATTAATAATAATAATAATTGATAATAATAATAATAATAATGAATAATTTTAATAATATGTCAAATGTTATCAAATTCTCTTTATTCTCACTTTTTATCATCATTATTGTTATGATTAATAGAATTCTGGTAATTTATATCATTATTAACCCTACAAATGCCGGAAATCACCAAAGAATCGAAAAAAAACGTCATTTTGGGAAGGGTATAATCTGCAAAAGGCTATAATTTCGCTAGATTTTGCCGCTTTTTTCGACTTTTTGGGAATGTTTTTCTTATAACCTTTTTTTATATTAATATGGACACATTCTGTTATTATCTCATCATTATCATGATAGCATCATTCTTATCGTTATCATCTCATTATCATCATTATCATCATTAATCCATCAATCAATTATCATCAATTTATTGCAATTATATCAATATTATTGCAATGTTATCATTAATATTGCAATTATGGAGTTACTAGTATATATTTTTGCAATAATACTAATAACAAAAATAATAATAGTAATAACAATAATAATAACAATAATAACGATTTATAATTATTATTTTATATCATTATCTAATTATATCGTTATTACTGTAATTATTACTGTTATAAATAAATTATTTTTTGCAATTATACTACCAGTACAAATAATAATAATGATGATAAAACAATACATAATAAGCTAATAACAATATTGTAACCACTACGCATTATTTATATTATACTTATACTTATTATATTCATTGTTATTATTACAGATATAATAGATTTTTTGGCAATCTACTATATTAAGATAATAGTAATAATAATAATAATAATAATAATAATATAATAATCAATAATAATATAATTTTAATAATCTTCAAAATGTTATCAAAATTCTCTTTTATTCTCAACTTATTATCATCATTATTGTTGTGATTAATACAATTCTTGGTAATTATTAATCATTATTACCGCTAATTAATTGCCGAAATCACACAAAGAAAATCGAAAAAACGTCATTTTGGAGTCTTCTCATCAAAATGGCTATATTTCGCTGATTTTGCCGCCTTTTTCGACTTTTGGGAATGTTTTTCTTATACTTTTTTATATTATATATGGACACATTCTGTTATTATCATCATCATTATCATGATTATCAATCAATTATTATCGTTATCATCACATTATCATCATTATCATCGATCATTATCATCATTATTGGCAATTATTTCATATTATTGCAATTGTTAATACATTATTATGCAATTAATTGGAGTATACGTATATATTTTTGCATAATACCTAATAACCACAACAATAATGATAGTAAATAAAAATATAACAATAATATACGATTTTATAATCATTCATTAATATATTAATCTTAATTAGTATCGTTTATTACATGTAATTATTACTGTTACATTAATTATTTTTGCAATTATAACTACCAGTACAAATATAATAATTGATGATAATAACAATAATAATACTATAACAATATTATAACCCTAGCATTTATTATTTATTATAACTTATACTTATTATTATATTGTTATTATCTACAGATATATAGATTTTTGGCAATAATACTAATAATTAAGAATAATAGTAATACATAATAATATAATAATAATAATAATAATAATTAATAATATTTTAATAATAATTCAAATGTTATTCAAAAATTCTCTTTATTTCTCAACTTTTCTCATCATTGTTGTTATGATTATACAATTCTGGTAATTATTATCAATTATTACCCTAATAATTGCGAAAATCACCAAAGAATCGAAAAAACGTCATTTTGGGAGTATTCTCTCAAAAGGCTATATTTCGCTAGAATTTTTTGCCGCTTTTTTTCGACTTTTGGGATGCTTTTCTTTACCTTTTTTATATTATATATGGACACAATTCCTGTTATTGATCAATCATCATTATCATGATTATCAATCATTATTATCGTTTTATCATCATGCTATCATCATTATCATCATCATTATCTCATTATTGCAATTATTATCAATCATTATTGCAATTGTTAATCATTATTATTGCAATTATTGGAGTATAGTAATGATATTTTTTGGCATAATACAATAACCACAACAATAATAATGTAAACAATAATAATAAACAATAATAACGATTTTATCAAATCATTATTTAATAATCATTTCTTTAATTAGTATCCGTATTACTGGTAATTAATTACTGTTACAATAATTATTTTTTTGCAATTATACTACGCAGTACAAATAATAATAATGAATGACTAATAACAATAATAAAACTAATAACAATATTATAACCTACTAGATTATTATTATTATAACTTAAAATACTTATTATTATTATTGTTATTATTACAGATATAATAGATTTTTTTGGCATAATACTAATTAATTAAGATAAATAGTAATAATAATAATAATAATAATAATAATAATAATTAATAATATACTAATAATAAAATAATAATAATATTTTAATAATATTCAAAATGTATCAACATTCTCTTTATTCTCACTTTATCATCATTATTGTTATGAATTAATACAATTCTGCGTAAATTATTATCATTATTAGCCTATAATATGCCGACATCACCAAGAAATCGAAAACCTCATTTTGGAGTATACTGCTCAAAGGCATATTTCGCTAGATTTTTCCGGTTTTTCGACTTTTGGGAAATTGTTTTTCTTATACCTTTTTTATATTATATATGGCACAATTCCTGTTATTATCATCATGCAAATTTATCATAGATATTCAAATCATTATTATCGTATCATCATCATTATCAAAATCAATATATCATTATCATCATCATTATTGCAAATTATTATCATCATTATGCAATTGGTTATCATTATTATTGCAATTAATTGGAGTTTAATACTATATATTTTTGGCAAAAATACTAATAACCTACAACAATAATATATAGTAATAACGAATAATAATAAAATAAATACACGATTTTTATAATTATTATTTATATCATTTTATCTTAAATTAGTATCGTTATTACTGTATTATTACTGTTATAATAATTATCTTTTTTGCAATTTACTACTAGGTACAAATAATAATACATGATGATAATTAACAATAATATACTATAACAATATAATAACGCACTAGCATTATATTGTACCAAAGGAGCACCGGCAAGAAAAGGTCAGCTTCCGAGGACCACGGCAGTAGTTTTCAAACAAAGGAGAACGACAGTTGACAGAGGCTGCGGTCCTTGGAGACAATTATCTGAAATTACTGAGATTTCTGCTCAAGGGCCATTGCAGGAGATACTCTAGTGAAGATCCGTGTTGGAGAGTAGATGTTCTAGCTTTATTGATACCGGATCTGAAGTTTATTCTGCTAAAAATGGTGCTTCACAGACAATGACCCCAAAAAGAATTTACCATGAGGGACGTGGTCTTCGAGGAATTTCAGGCCGGCTCTTCGAGGCTACATCTGAGTTGGGATGTTGATGTAATTTTGTTGCTAATGCAGGACGAATAACGCCGAAAGTGTTGTCACAGATTGTTTTGGTGGAGGGAGATTTTCCAGGGGATGTTTTTAATGTGGGTATGGATTTTCTGCAAAGGTTCTGTTACCAGTTGGTAACATAATCATAACTCCACGAAGAGATTACCTGAAGCTTCAAGGGATAATCTTCCTATAACTTATGCTGTGGAGGACTTTAGGTAATCATTGCCGTAGCGAATTCACTCCTAAGAATCACTGTCAGAAGTTAGCCTCAGGAGAACCACCTTATGTCCTCCTCGTAGTGGTTCGTTATGTTTTGGTTACTGGTGCTCGACTTTCAATGGTAAGGAAGTGCTTCTAGAAGCAACGCACTGACAAAAGTTGTCATTCCTAGAACGGTAGTATGTGCTGAGAATGGAATAACTTCGTATGGGTAGTGAATGGAGGAGCTCGTCCCAATACACCTACACAATGGTACACACGCTGGGCCACTGGAGGCACTTTGCACTGTGGTGGAGCCTGAAGCAATCACCTGAAAGGATCTTATCCTGTTGAGGAAAGCAGTTTCAAGGCATAACTCTACTGATGCCGAACTTTTTACCTGAGAATCAAGAAGGGAAGGTGATGCCTCTGATTCCAGACTTTAGATTCGAGGATGATGATTTTGATGTAGCCTATGGCCATTAGATTTCGTGCTATGATGAAGGTGACTTTGTTGTTTTTCCTGGACAAGCTTAGATGATCCTCCACCGATATTGCATCGGTAAACTATGGCAACAGACGATCAAGAAATGGCCAGATTTGAGGCATTATTCAGACATGCAATGTGAAGCGTATTTTGGCACTATTGGCTAATTATCCACGTCATTTTAGCTCAGATAAGTTCTCTATTGCACTTGTGCCCAGATGTACAGCACCATAGTAACATACACATGAGACTCAGCCTTTATGTACACGTCAATGGCGACTACCTAAGCAGCTAACAACAGATACGGGAGGAGTGCGAACGCCATGCTTTGAAGGCTGGTTTGATTGAACCAAGCATGTCACCTCTGGTTCTCACCCCGTAGTGCTTGTTAAAAAAAAGGATGGAACCGTTCGCTTCTGTGTAGATTATCGTGTCGGCTGAATCTGTAAAAAAACAAATAGCTGATCACCTATCGCTTGCCAAGGATTTGAGAGCGGTGGAATGAGCTAGAGAGACGCAGTCTTTTCACTACTTGAACAGTAGAGAGTGCTTACTGGAGTATCCCTGTGGCACCTGAAGAATAGGCCAAAGACGGCAAATTTAGCGATGGGTAATCGCCTTTTTCAGTGGCGAACGTATGCCATTTGGTTTTGTCTAGCGGCACCAACAACTTTTCAAGCGAACTATGACATGCCATTCTTAGCCCAGTTCTCCGGCCGACTACATTAGCTTAACTTAGATGACATTGTTGTTACAGTAAGAACTTATGAACTCTGTGTCATCTGAAAGAAACAACTGGATCTATTAGACTCTGCTGGATTGAAGCTAAATGTTAACAAATGTGAATTCGTTGTGCAGAACTTCAGGTTCTTAGGATTTCGAGTTACTCCTGAAGGTATTCTCCCTGATCCTTGGACAAAGTTTCGAGCAATTGCGAGATGCCAGCCCCAAAAACAGTCAGGGAGTAAGAGATTCTTAGGAGCTACTAAGGATTCTTCAGAAAGGCCATGTTCCGCCTGATTATGCTAAAGTAGCTGCGCCCCTTAACCCAGCTTATCAAGAAGATACTAGATTCAATGGAACAGATGAAGTGGTCGCGTATCAATCTTTGAAGATGCTTTGATGAATGCCCGATTTTTACGTAAGCCCGGAACTTTGATCTCTCCATTTGAGATACACACTGAACATGCATGCACAAGTTGCCATTGGTGCTGCATTAATGCAGAGAGATAGTGAGAGCAAGCCATACCATAGCCTTCTTCAGTCGAAGAAGTTGAGAGGACCAGAGACTTCGATATTCCGCACTGACGCAGAGCTCTTGCGTTATCGAAAGCGTCCGGGCATTTGAACCCTTATGGTATAGTCGCAAATTCACATGTGTATACTGACCATGCGACCACATTGTGTAAAGTTTTCACAAAGAAAACAAAGTCCCAAGGATGTCTAGGTGGGCATATGAACCTAGTCCTGGCTATTCGCTTTAACATTCTGTACAAGCTTGGTACCGCCAACCTATTCCAGATATGTTAAGGTCGAAATATTTCAGTTGTACGTATATCAGATCCAGACCCAAAGACATGAAGATCGAAAAACTGAGGATCGATGTGGCATGAATTATTGCTTTATCTGGAAGAGGAAGCAGTTCCTCAAAGAAAAACCTCCGCGCCCTCTGGAAGAGTTTTGAACTCCCGAAATGGTGTTTGTATCATCGTGAAAGAAATTTTACCTGATCGAATTGTGAGCCAACTTGTGGTTCCCTCGACAACTTTCGGAGGAAGTGCATTAAAATTAGCCCACTCTTCTCCAATTGCTGCTCACCCTGTGTATTTAAGGAGTTTGTCACTTAAGGACATGTTTATTTCCCAAACATGCTTCGTGACGTCAAGGAATATGTTGCAGCCTGCTGAAGACTGCCAGCCGACGAAAAGAAGCCCAAAGACAAGGCTCCTGCTTTGCAAAACGCGCCAGCTGTCTCGTTCTCTTGAGAAATAAGTGCAGATTTAATTGAGCTAGGGAGATCTGAGGCTGGTTATCGTTACTGTTGACCATGCATTAATCATTTAACTCGTTCAATGTCCAAATCGTTCCATTGAAAACAAAGGAAGCCGACATGTGGCTGATGCGATGTTTCGCGAGAATTCTATTACGATATTTGGTCCTCTCCTCTGCCTTATACAAAACTGATGGGGGATCTGAAATTTTAACAATCGACTGTTTAAGGAATGCTGCCGACTACTCAGATAAAGACAACCCTGACGAACTGCTTATCATCCTCAAGCTAATGGGATGATAGAACGAACAAATAGAGTAGTTAAGGATCAATCGCATCCCTAGCAAATATAACACCTACACGATGGGAGCAAGCTTATTCCCTCAGGTGAGGCTGCTCTTAACAGCGCCATTCATCGTGTAAACATGGAAGATCAGCCTTTATACTTGATGACTAGGTCCATCAGGCCATTTTTCCTGTTGGACTAACCAACGATCTTGTCTACAATTTCAGAGTCATCTAGAACCTTTATAATGCTCTCAGATATACGCTCGTAAGGTAGGCCCTTGAGACTACAAGAACGCATAGGGAACAAGTGACACGGGATTATATACAGAATCGAGTTCGTAAGACTGGGGTAATAAACTGCAAAATCGCGCGCTGTCAGGGCCTGCACGCTCAAAAAGAAATCGGTCCTGTTACTTTTTTGCTGAAAGATATTAGCAACCTTTTAATGAGAAAGCAATACCACATTAAAGACTTGAAACGCTTTTAAAGTTTTTGGGTGAAATACTTACCCAGAACATTTATGATGAATATATGTCCCTGATTTTGTTGCATCCACTTTGGATGACGATGCTGAACCAGGTGTAATGTTACTTGCATCCTGTATCTAAATGTAATGTGTTATGTTTAGTTTTAAAACGTTTTGTTTTAAACATCTTAGTTTTTTATGTGTTCGTAAACGATATTTAAAT
>NW_023654677.1:0-4509 GCF_015228065.2 Penaeus monodon
CTTTTGTCAAATATCTGTGCTATTTACAGTCAAAGGGTTGAATGGATATATGAAATATATATACACACTTAGTCAGGAGACACAGACTCGGTCTAGATTGATGTTATCATGAGAAAAACTCATGAGCAAATGAATATGAGAAGGAGTAAATCATACACTACATGTCATGATGAATAACCATATCTGTTTCAGAAACACAGCTGAACCCGTGCTGTGTTTGAGAATAAAGCCACACATGTTATTCATCTGGCTGCTATGGTGGGAGGCCTTTCCGAAATCTGAAATACAACTGGATTTCCTAGTAGTTTTTGCAATTGTCATCACTTGTTATTGGATCTACGATAGCTATTGTAAATACAGTATCATTAGGACATACTCTATATTTTGGAACTTTTTTTTTTTTTTTTTTTAGAGTAAAATGAGAAATTCAGTGCATTTCAGAATGGAACGTAGACTTCATTGTTTATTGTCCATTTTTTGAACAACTGTTGAGAAGCAACCATTCTTTTTGCATAATGTGGTTCATAGTGTGTGTATTTTTTGGCAAGTGTGTCATTGTGTTTTATGTTATTGTTTAATTAAAGAAATTTCTAGTAAATTTTATACTGTAAATAAAAGGTTATCTTCAAAAAGTTTACATTTAGACATCATATTATCTTGTAGTAATGACTATGTGTTTCAGTATGTGGGTGTAATCTCATTAGTTTTACTGACCTCCTATGTTTATTTTGATTTTTATATTTTTATCACAGCGATTCAATCAGCTGATCAACGACAATGTATTGGAATCATGCAAGGATTTCAAAGTGCAGAAAGTAGTTTCTTGTCTTTCAACTTGCATCTTCCCAGACAAACTACGTACCCCATTGATGAACAATGGTTTGTATATTTCTTAATGGTTACTGTATCAATTAGGTACAAATGCAAGATCTAAAGCCATTATTGCATGGTAGTAAAGGATTAAAAGAAGCTGAGCTGTGGCAAAAAGTATGTATTTTTTGTGTGAGGTGCAGGCAAACATAAGGACAAAATAAAATATATTGCATCACAGTTAGTTTCACACTCGTAGTATCATACACGTCAGAAGTCTAAGTACTATATATATCTTTGCATGACTAAGCAAAGCATTTCTGTATGATGTTACAGCATGTAGCATGTCTTTTTTGATGCTGCAAAGCAAATATGCTATTAAAACCTCTCACTTTGCAGTGTTCTGTCTTTTTTAGACTGAACTTCAGGTCTTAAACAGCTCTATTATTTAGAGAATCACTGGGCAGTATAACTCAAGAGGGGTCATCTTGAATGTAAAACACAAATTGGGATAGCCAGGCATAAATATTTGCTTTGTTTCTAATATATATATATTTTTTTCTTCTTCTTCTTTTAACAGATCCATAATGGACCTCCTCATCAATCTAACTTTGGGTATAGTTATGCTAAGAGGATGATTGATGTATGAACCAAGCATATCATCAACAGTACGGCTGTAATTTCACTTCAGTTATACCAACAATGTCTATGGACCTCATGACAACTTCAGCTTGGAGGATGGCCATGTATTGCCAGGACTGATAAACAAGGTTAATATTTGTAGTATTTTGTTATTTAGTAGTGGTTTCAAATGCCTCACAAAAAATAGATGGAATTTCTTAATAAGTCAAAGATGCTGGAATATATTTGCTGTTTCTGTGGTGGTTTGCTTGTGGTTTTTAACATATATGAACAATTTTACCATTTAAACTAATTGACATTACCTCAGGTTTCATGGCCCCCAAGAAAGGGGACACCATTTACTATAGGGGGAACCGGAAAACCTCTTCGGCAGTTTATCTACTCCATAGATCTACTAAGCTTATGATCTGGCATTAAACGCGACTATAATGATATTAGCCCAATCATCCTCTCAGGTAATAAACTGTTACTAATAAGTATAGAACAGGGATTCTTTTCACTGTCCTTTTTTTTTCTATCTTTACAGAAAGGATAATTTCTGTGATAGTTATTTATCTCTATTTTTTGGATATGATAAAGACAACTCAGAAGCTAGTCTATGTGGTAATTTAAAGTGTGGGCATCATGCTATGTCCATTTTGATTTTATTGATTTTGTGTACATGTCAATGAGCAAGAATTCCTTAGTCACTTTTGTTTACCACATTGTTTTTTTTTATATATACTATTCTATTGGTAATAATGTCATACAATAATTATGTTTATTTTTAGAAATAAAAAATTAGCCCAGTGCAGACAGGCATGGCATGAAACGTACATGCCATGCCTACTGTGAGTTCTTTTTTTTTTTTTTACATATAGCTGGCTACACTTGTACTGTCCCAATGAGCCAATTATGAGTACCGTCTGTCTTGCCCATTCCCCTTTTTTTCCTTTTTCACGAATTTTTACGTTACCTTATTTTGCTGTTCCCTAATGTTTATAGCATTATAGTAATTATAATGTCTATATAAAATAACATATCATATTCTAAGCAGTAGTAAAAAAACATTTTTATCCCCAAATTCAAGGAAAGGTGAATTAGACAAGGTCACAAGACTACTAATTAACTCCTTTGTTGCTAAGCATTAGCAGAGCCATCTAGTGCAGAGACACTTCACAAAAATATAAAAAATGAGCAAGCATTTTCCTGGTGCCATTGTATTAGCATAGTATTATGAGTAAGAACTCTTTCCCATAAAAATTAAAGGGTGAGGTCTGTAGGTCTAGAAAATGAATTGTGAAGTTTATCTACACATAACAAAATAACAAAAAAAGTAAAGTGGACAGTATATATAGCATATGCCACTGGGACATATGACTTGTGCTCTGCATCAACTATGAATGTCATTTTTTTTTGTTTATCCAGTTGACGAAGCAGATGAAGTGTCTACAAGGGGGCAGCTGAGAGGGTTATTGATGCCTTCGAGTTCAAGGGAGAAGTGGTATTCGCACCTCGAAGTCAGACGGCCAGTTTAGAAACGGCAAGCAATGAAAAACCTCGGGAAATATCTCCCAGATTACAAGTTCACACCCCTACAACAGGTTCAAAGGGGACTGTAAACTGGTTTATTGAAATTATGAGTTCTGCAAGAAATAAGATTCTTTGGATTTTTTATGTAGCTTGGTAGGCAAAAAAGAAAAATTTTGCACATCTTATAAAGGAAGAAGATGGAAGATAAGAGTGCAAACCATTCCTCTCCCTTTTAAAATGGTTAGAAAATTTCATTATGGGATGAGGATCATGTAATGCTTTTACTTTAATTTAAAGAAAATTGGGTGTGTGGCACGTTAGACTTGCATTGTTACATTGATATTAGCTACAGTTTAGATTTTTCTATGAAGGAATATTTAATCACTTGATGTAAAAGATTCCAAATTTTTTTTTGTTTTGGAATATACATAGTGTGCAAAATATTGATTTATGTTTTGTGATTTCCAGTTTTTGATTATATATGTCATATCAAGATAACTTCCCTGATTTACATTTATTAGTTTTGTGTGGTCAAAATATTTAGAATATTAAAATTTGTTTGTTGGCTAATATTTGATTTTATTTGATGATTGTATTTTACCTTTTCACATTATAGACTTTGTATCAGAAAAAAAATATTAAAGCTATATATTATTATTGTCAAATAGATTCCTAACTCTTGGTGATATATGTAACATCAGAGCAATTTTTGTTTTCCAAGCAACCAGTGTTGAACTAATATGGGTTTAAATTGCATTTTTTATTGGATGATGTTTTAACACTTACTTGACATCTAGCGAGTGATATGATTGTTATAATCTGATTCAGGAATATTTTATAAACATCTAAAAACAAAAAAATTATAACCAAACCTGTCGTTTATGGAATGCAACACTGTCCTCCTTGTGTTTTTGTGTGTGGGGTGTGTGTGTGATTGAGTGTGGGGTGTGTGCACGTGTGTGCCTTGTTTGTATATATATATATATGTATATATATAATATATATATTATATATATATATATATAAAATTATATTTTTTTAATATTTTATAAAAAATATATTATAATTATATATATATATATATATATATTATATATATATATATATATATCTATGTATATTATATATTATCTTCTATATCTTATATATATATTCTAATTTTATATTAATTCTAAAAATATATATATATATTTTCTATATTATATATATTATATATTTTATGTATATATATATTTATCTATATATATATATATATTCTGTTTTCTCTATATATATCTATCTATATTTTTTATATTATTTTTATATATATCCTTTAATATATATATCATCTTCTATATTATATATATATTATGTATATATCTAATTATATTATATATATTTAACTATTTATTATTATATATTCTATTCTATATATCTCTATATATTATTATATAAAATTTTATATATCTTTTATCTATAATCATATTTTCTTTTCCTTATGTATAATTAAATTTTATTTTTATACCTTTTTTAATTGTTTTCTCGTTATATCATATATATATCCTA
>NW_023654678.1:0-4507 GCF_015228065.2 Penaeus monodon
ATAATTCAATTTTAAAATTGAAAAATTTAAAAAATTAATTAATGATGAGGTAATGAATGGTAACATAATTTTGATAATAGATAATTTCGTAATAATGATAATTTAAACTGAATAATGTGATAATAAAAATGGTTATTTAAAAAAAAGGTTAATTTTATTAAAAGGATTACAAATTTTAAAATTGTTATTTTGATTGAATAGAAAAAATAATTTTTAAATTTTTGAATAAATTTGGCAATTATTAAAATGTAAATAATTCCAAAATTATTAATATGCAATAAGATGATAAATGAGAATAAAGATTTGAAATGATGATATAAAAGATTAAATATTTAAAATGATTAATCATTAATAATAATATATAATTTAAGGAATTTTTATTATTAATATATTAAAAAAGTTAGTAAAAAATAATTTCCCCAAAATTGAAAAAATTTGCCCAAAAAAAAATTTTTTTCGAATAATAACCTAATAATTGAAATTTAATGGGGAAATTTTTATTTTTTAAAAAATTTTCTGGATTATTATAAAATATATAATTAGAAAATTTAAAAATATTTTAACAGAATAATTTATAAAAAGTTAATAAAAAAGAAATTGGGTTAAAACTTTTTGTATTTATTTTAATATTATATTTATTTTATTAAATTTTATTTTAAAATTATTTTATATTAATTCAAATTTTTAATTTTAATTATATATATTTATTTTTAATTATATTATTATTAAATTTATTAAATTATTATTTTTATATTAATATTAAAATTACTATTAATATAGTATTAAAATTTAAAAAAAAATTAAAAACTGTAATAAAAAAAAAAATAAAAAAAATAATAAAATATAAAAAGGCAAAAATTTTTAAAATATTGTTTTAATAAATTTATAGTTTTATTATTTATCATTATTATTATTTTATGATAATAATTTACAAATTATTAAACATAATAATTAAAATAAAAAAAAGAATTTATTAAAATAAAGATTATAATAATTAAATTTAATTAAACTTATTATTTTTATTTATTATTTTTTACTATTATTATTTATTTTATTATTTTAATTTATTATTATTTATTTTAAATAATTATTTAATTATTATAATTAATTTCAAAAATATATTAAAAATGCAATAATAAATAATATAGATATAGTATAATTATATTAATTAAAGTTATAAAATTAATAAAGATATAATCATTATTATTATTTTATGATAAATAAAAAAATTTTCCATATATAATAAAAAAGGGAAAAGAAAAAAAAATAAAAAATCGAAAAAAAGGGAATTTTACGATTTATAGCATTTTGAGTTGTTTAAAAGTGAAAAATATTTTTTCAATTTTATTTGATGATTCTGGGAAAATTATTAAGGGAATAAATGATAAAATTAAGATTAATAATTAAAAGATGCAATATGATGATAAAAAAAGTGAGAATAGAAAAGATTTGATTAAAAGAATTGATTTTATTAATATAAAATTTAATAAAACATATTAAAGCCAAAATATCTAAATATATTTTAAAAATAATATTTTTTATTATTTATTATTTATTTATTATAATATATTTAAATTTTAAAATTTATTATTACATACATAAAAAATTAATGAATTAAAATGTATATTTAATTTAATAAATATTAATTATAATATATATTAAATTTGTTATTAATTTTTATATTTTATTAATTATTATTATTTTTATTATTATCATTATTATTATTCTTACTGGTTTGTATAATTTTAAAAAATAATTATTATAACAGTAATAATTACAGTAATAACGATTTAATTAAAATAATGATTTTAAATAATGATTATACAACGTTATTATTGTTATTATTATGTTATTTTCTATTATTATTGTAGTTGTTATTAGTATAGATGTAAAATATATATTATAAAAATGCAATAATTGCAAATAATGATAATAATGCAATAATGATGATAATAAATTGCAATAATGATGATTTAAAGATGATGATAATGATGATAATTGATGATAATGATTTATGATAACGATAATATTTATGATAATCCCTGAAAATAATGATGGATAAAACAGGAATTGTGTCCATATATAATAAAAAAAAGGTAAAAGAAAAAAATTCCCAAAAATCGGAAAAAGCGGCCAAATCTAGCGAAATAAGGGCCTTTTGAGAGTTTGACTCCAAAATGACGTTTTTTCCAATTCATTTTATGATTTGGCAATTATTAGGTTTTAATAATGATAAAATTACCAGAATTCTATTAATCATGACAATAATGATGATAAAAGTGAGAATAAAGAGGGAATTTGGATAACATTTGATGATATTAATATTATACTATTATCATTATTATTATTTATTATTATTATTATTATTATTATTATATTATTATTTATTTATTTTATATTATTATTATTTTTTATTTATTATTATTATTATTATTATTAATTATTTTTTTAAATTTTATTAGTATTATTGCCAAAAAATATTATAACTGTAATAATAACAATAATAATAATAATAAGTATAAAAAATTAATAAAAAATATAATTTTTTTATTTAAATTTTTATTAATTATTAATGTATATTTTTTTTATATTATTATTATTTATGGTAATATAATTGTAAAAAAAAATTTTAAAAAATTATAACAGTAATAATTACAGTAATAACGATTATTAATTGAAATAATGATATAAAAATAAAAGATTTATAAAAAGGTTTTATTGTATTATTATTGTTATTTTATATTAAATTTGTAGTGTTATTAAATATTTGATGAAAAATTATATTATAAAATGCATTATAATTGCAATTAAAAAGTAATAATTTGCAATAATGATGATTAAATATTCAATAATGATGATAATGATGATGATAATGATTGTAATTTATGATAATGATGATGATAACGATAATAATGATGATAATTCATGATAAATAATGATGATAATATAACAGGAATTGTTTTCATTATATTTTAAAAAAAAAAAAGGTAAAAAAAAAAAATCCAAAAGTCGAAAAAGCGCAAAATTTTTAGCGAAATATAAGGCCTTTTGAGAGTAGTACTCCAAAAAATAACGTTTTTTTTTTCCCTTCATTTTTTATTTGGCAATTTTTTAGGGTAATAATGATAAAATTACCAAATCTTTAATATGACAAAAAATGAAAGATTAAAAGTGAGAATAAAGAGATTTAAACATTTTGATTTATTATTTTAATATTTATTTATTATTATATATATTATTATTAAAATTATTAAAATTTTATTATTATTTTTATTATTATTATTATTATTATTATTATTATTATTTTATTATTATATTAGTATTTATATATTATTATTATTATTTTTTTACTTTAATTATTTTTATTTGCAAAAAAATATATTAAACTGTAAAAATAAACATAAAATAAATAATAAAAATTATAAATAATAATCAATTGTTATTAATATTGTAATAATAATTATTATTGTTATTATTTATCATTTATTTATTATTTTATGGTATTAAAATTTTTAAAAATAATTATTATAACAGTAATAATTAACAGTAAAAAACGATTAAATTTAAAATTAAATAATGATATAAATTATTGATTTTTAAAACTTATTTATTGTTTTTTATTATTGTTATTACTATTTATTATTGTAGTTGTTATTAGTTTTATGTAAAATATATATTTATACTTTCAATAATTGCAATGAATAATGATAATAATTGCATAATGATGATAATTAAAAATTTCAATTTAAAGATGATAATGATGATGATATTGATGATTTAAAGATGATAATATGGTGATAAAGATAATAATGATGATAATCATGAAAAAAATGAGATAATAAACAGGAATTTTTGTCCCATATTAAAAAAAAAAGGGAAAAGAAAAAAAAAAACCCAAAGTGAAAAAAAACGGCAAAAAAACTAGCGAAATATAGCCTTTTGAGAGTAGACCCCCAAAAAGACGTTTTTTTATTTATTTTAGATTTGGCAATTATTGGGTTAATAATATAAAAAATTACCAGGAATTCTATTAAAACATGACAATAATGATGATAAAAAAAATGAGAAAAAAAGAGATTTTGGGTAAACATTTTTATGATTATTAAATTTTATTTTTACTTTATTTTAGCATTATTATTTTTTTTTTATTTTAATTTAATATTATTATTATATTTTTTATTATTATTATTTTTTATTATTATTATATATTTTTATATTATTATAAATTTTTCATTATTATAATTTAAAAAAAAAATCCAAAAATAGCCAAAAAAAATATATTTTAAGTTAAAAATACTTTTTATAAAGTTTTAAATTTAATTATTAGTTAATAATATTTATAAAAATAATTTATTAATTAATTAATTATTATAAAAGGATAAAATTGGTAAAATAATTAATTATATTTTATAAATTAATAAAATTATATTAATTAAATTATTTATTAATTATTATTATAAAATATTTATTATTTTTATTATATTTATTATTTTATTTTTTTAAATTT
>NW_023654681.1:0-4507 GCF_015228065.2 Penaeus monodon
TTTTTGTTAAAACTATTTTTTTTAAATTTTTAAAACTGCCCCTTTGGGACCCCTTTTGGGGAAAATGAGAGTGTTTAAAAAAAGGGGATTGTAAAATTAAAAGCTTTTACATTTTTTGGGGGCCCAAGCCCCCCCTTTTTGCTTGTTTCGTTTTTCCCAAATGAGTTTTTGGGGGAAAAAAGGGAAAAAGTCTAATGGTCCCCCCGGGGGGGGGGCACTTCCCAAAAAAATCCGATAGCTGAGTCTGAAAACGGTTTTTACCTTGAATTTTTTGGGGGTATGGGGAAGGGGGAAAAAAAGGGGTAATTTTTAGTTAAAAAATTTCAGGGAAGTAAAAAGGGGGGGTTTTTCCCAAATTAAGCTTTTGCCATCCAATATTTTCTGGGGGTTTTTTTCAGGGGGGGCCCTGGAGGAATGAAAAACTTTTTTGTGGGGGACAAAGAAAGTAATTGTTTTTTTGAAGGGATTAAAAAATAGCCCCACGGGGGACGTTTTGGGGAGAAAATCGGGTCAGAAATCATGGAATTTTTCCATTTAAAAAAAAAAAAAGATTTAATTTTTTTCTCCCAGATGAAAAAACAAAACACATATGTCCCCCCCTAATTTTTCATGATTAAATTCTGTCAAAAAACCTTTTGCCAAGCAGCTGTAAAAAATTTTCCCCGATTTTAAAATTCCCTAGAGAAATTAAAAACCGGATAAAAATTTTTAAAAACATTTTAAAAACATAAAAAATTAAAAAAAAAATTCCAAATTTGTTTCCATTTAATATCTTTTTTGGCTGGGGGGAAAAAACAAAAAAAAAAGGCCCAAACAAAAAAAAAAGGCATGGGGCTGAGTTGCCAGTTCCTTTAAAATTTTTTTGGGGGGGGGGATGGTTTTGTCCCCTGCTAGTTTAAAAAAACCCTTTTTTGGACGAAGCCCGAGATGGGGGGTGGGGGGGGCACTTCCCCCAGGGGGTTTAAAACCCAGTAAAGCTGTATGGTAAAATTAAAAAGCGGTGATTTTTTTGCTTTTCTACTTTTGGGGGGATTTGCTCTGCCCCCCACTTTTAATTAGCGATTTTTTTTAAACTGTTTTGATAAAACTAGCGACCTTTTAAAGGTTTCTTTTTTGGAAATTTTGGGTGTCTAAGGGGGTCCCCCTTTTTTTGGGGAGGGGGGGGGCAAACCCTGTAACTTTATTTTTTTCTGCAGGAAAAATTTTTTTTTTACTGGTTTTTTTTCTTTTTGTCATTTTATTTTCTTTCCCATTTTTTTGCTATTTTTAAATTTTTTTTTATTGGGGCCCAAGGGATTAGTTTTAGGCGCCCAGTATTTTTTGGGGGAACCCAAAATTTGGGGGGACCATATTATTTTTTCTTCTTTTTAGCAATTAATTTTTTTTTGGGGGACTATTTTTTTTTTTTTTTTTTTTTTATAAAAAAAAATATTTTTTTTTCCCCTTATAATTTTAAATTTTTTATAATAACCCTTTGGCTTTATTCTTTTTACTGTTTTTGGGGGGAATCGGGGCCCCCTTAATTGTTAAACCCCCTTTTTTAATTTACCGTATTATTTATTTGTAAAAAAAACCATTTTTTTTTTTTTTTTTTTTTTTTTAAATAAACCATAAGAAAAAATTTTTATCATTTTTTGGGGGTTTTTTCAAATTTTTTTAATTTGGTTAAAGTTACTGGTTTTGTATTGTATGGTAAAAAAAAAAAACCCAAAAATTTTTATTTTTTTATCAAGATAAATCAATCTTAAAAACGCCGTTCATTCTTTTTCATTCCTTTTCTTTTTTTCTGTAAAAAATTTTTATAGCTGCAAATTTTTAACCCTTTTGGACTAATGCCCTAATTTTAGTAATTTTTGGGGGTATCATTTTAAAACCCCCTTCGCCCCTTTAAAATTATTTCTTTCCACTGGTTTCCCTTTTTTTTTTTACGGAATTTTTTTTTAAAGGACTTTTCGATGGGCCCCGGAACATTAAACCCCCCAAAAGGGCTGAAAAAAAAATTTTCCCTGAAACTGAAAAAAAAAAAAAAATTTATAAAATTTTTTTTTAATTTTTATTTTGGGGCCCATTTTTAAAATAACATTTGATGAAAAACCCTCCCACGTGTTTTTTTTTAAAAGAAAAAAGGCACGGGGGAAAAAAAAAAAAAAAAAAAAAAAAAAAAAAAACTCAACAAATTTTTCGGAGGGCCCGCCCCCCCCTCGGGGGGGGGCCCCCCAGGGCCCCTTTTCTTTTATGGGGGATTTGGGGTTATTTTGGGGGGTTGCGGGAGGTTTTTTTTAAAAATTGATGGTTCCCCCAAACAGGGTCCCCAACAGCCCCTTTGGGGGGGGGGGGGGGGGGAAGAAACCCGGGGGGTCCCCCCCGTGGGGGAGGGGAAAAAAAAAAAGGGGGGTAAAGGGGAAAAAAATCTAAAAAGATAATTTTTAAACCCATGTTAAAAAATTCAACCTCAAAAGTTTTTGTTTTTTTAAACGTTCAATTTTTGAAAAAAAAATTAAAAAAAAAAAGGGAAATAAAAAAAGGGGGGGTTTTTTTTTTTCCCCCAAAGGAAAATTGGGAAAAAAGTTTTTAAAAAAAAGGGGGGTTTTTTTGGGGGGTTTTTTTTTTTTGGGGGGGGGGGGGCAAGGGCGGGGAAAGGCCCCCCCGGGGGAAAAAAAAAAAAAATTCCCCTTTTTTTTTTTTTTTTAGGAAAAAAGGGGGAAAAAAAAATTTGGGGGGTGGGGGGGGAAAACCCACAAAAAAACCTTTTTTTTCCCAAAAAAAGAGGGGGGGTTTGGGTTTTTGGGGGGGGGGGGGGGGGGTTTTTTTTTTTTTTTTAAAAAGAAAAATTGTTTTTTTTTTTTGAAAAATTTTTGGGGGGGGGGGGGTTTTTTTTTAAATTTTTTTCCCCCCCCCTCCACAAAAAATTAAAGGGGGGTTTTTTTCCCCCTTTTTTTTAATTTAAAAAAAAAAAAAAGGTTTTCCCCTTTTTAATTTAAAAAAAAAAAAGGGTTTTTTTTAAAAAAAAAATTTTTTTAAATTTTTTTTGGGGGGGGGGCCCCAAAGGGGGGAAAAAAATAAAGCCCCCCCCCTTTTTGGGGGGGGGGCCCCCCCCTTTTCCCCCCCCCCCTTTTTTAAAAATTTTTTCAAATTTTTTTTGGGGGGCCCCCCAAAAAAAAACCCTTTTTAGGGCCCCGGGGGGAAAAACCAGGGGGGGACCCCTTTTTTTTTTTTTTTTTTTTTTATAAAAATTTTAATAAATTAAAAAAACAAAAAAAATAAAGAAAAATTTTCCATGAAGCTAAAAAACATTTTTTTTTTTTTAAATTTTTATTATGGGCAAAGTGAAACAAAACTAAAAAGAATAATTTTTTACAAAAAAAACGAGGGGGGGTGGGGTTTAAAAAATTTTAATCCTTTTTTTTTTTGAAGGGAAAATGCGTTTGGTTTTCCCCCAACCATTTTTTGTTTTTCAAGGCTGGGGCTTCACGATTGGGGCCGGGGGGGGGGACTGGGGGGCTGGGTTTGAACCCCCCAAAAAAAAACCCAGGGCGCCCTTAAAAAATTAGGGGCCAGAGGGCCCCCCGGGGGCCCCCCCCCCATCCCCCGGCAAGGGGGAAATGTGGGGGGTTTTTTTTTCCTGGAAAATTTTTTTAAAAAAAGCTCTTCGTTGTGGAATAAATCTCCCCCTGGGCCCCCCCTTTTAAAAAAATATTGTAATACATTTTAAATATACTTTTTCCCCCAGGAAAAACAGAAAAAAAACCCCCCCCCCCAATTATAATTTTACCCCACAAATTTTTTTAAAATTTCAATTTTTAAAAGACCAAAACCCAAAAAAAAAAGTTACGTATATCTAATTTCCATAATAATCTGTACACATGCACACCCCAAAACCAAACCACCCCCTTATTTTATCAACCCCATTTTCCCCCAATTTTCCCTTTTTTCCCCCAAAAACCTTTTCTAATTCCCCCCCCCGTAAAACCCTTTTTTTTCGCCCTCTTGTCTTTTTTTTCCCCCCCCCCTTTTCCCCCATTATTTTTTTCCTCTTCCCCCCTCGTTTTCCCCTGCTTTTTTTTTTTTTTACGCTTTTTTTCATCTAACCCTTTCCTTTTCCTGCTTTTTCCCCCTTACCCTAAATCCCTGCCCCCTATCCCGCCCGAATTTCCCCCTCGTTTAACCCCCTCCTAATTCGCACCCTTTTTTTGTTCCCTTCGTTTTTCCCCCCTTTTTTTTTCCCCTTTTAAAACCGTTTCCCCCTTTTTTTTCCCCGTTTTGCCTACCCCTTTTACCTTTTTAACCCTATTTTTTCCCTTAAAACCCCCCCCCCACCCCTATTCCCCAGCCAGCCCCCCCGGGGGTAAATCCACGGGGCGAATTTTGAAGCATGGGCGGGACCACTTCCCTTGCCAGCCGGGGGGGGTTCCCCCCGGGTTTTTTTTTCTGTAATTTACCCCTGGCTCCTTTTTTCAATTTTTTTTTTTTTTTTTTACGTTTATTTTTACACCTTTTTTTAAAAAAT
>NW_023654683.1:0-4506 GCF_015228065.2 Penaeus monodon
ATATATTTATATATATATTATATATATATTATATATATATATATATATATATATATAATAATACAATCCACAAACACACACAACACAACACACACACACCACCACACACACACTACATTAATATATATTATATATATATATATTAAATATATATTATATATTTAAAAATATTAAATGCATGCAATGGGTTTTTATATATATATAATATTATAATATATATAATATATTATATATATATTATATATATATATAAAATATTATATTAAAAAGCATATACATATATGTATATATATATATTAATTATTAATATATAATTTTAAAATTTTAAAATAAATAAAATTATATACCACAACAAACAACACACACACACACACCACACACACAAAAACCCCCCCACACAACATATATATATATATTATTAATTATATAAAATAATTTTATATATATAATTTTATATATATTATATATATTATAATATAGTATATAAATATATATATAATAATTATAATAAATATTATATATTATATATATACAAAATACACACAAAACCCAAAACACACACAACACACACACAACACACACCACCCCCACTACATTATATATATTTTTATATATATTATAATATATATAATATATTATATATATATATATATAAAAGCATGCATATGTTATAATATATATATTTTAATAATATTAATATATATTATATAATATAATACATTGTATAATTTTAAAGCATATATACATATATGAAATTTTTATACATTAAAATATATATATATATATAATAATATAAATAATAAATATATTATAAAAGTATATTTATCAATATCATATATGTATATATAAACTAATATACATATATTAATTATATATATATTTTTATATTATATTTTTAAAATATATATATATAATATATATATTTATACACAAACCACACACACACACACACACACACACCCCACACCACACACACCACACACAAACCCCACACACACCACACACACACCACACACCAAACCCCAACACGCACAAACACACACCACACATATAATATATATATATAATATATATATATTTTAAAATAAATATATAATATATGTATGTATATGCAATATTAAATAAATTATAATTAATATAATATAAATATATATATATATAATTATATATATATATATTTTTATATATATGTGTTGTGGTGTGTGTTATGTATATGCATATATTAAATATTATATTTATATTTATATATAATATATATTTTATATATAAAATATTTTATATTATAATATATATACAAAACACGGGGCAATATATATAAAAATTATATATATATATATATATATAATAATATATATATTATAAACACATATATATATAATATATTATAATATATATATATTATAATATTATATTATATATCTGTGTGTGTGGTGTGTGTGTATGTTGTTGTGTGTGGTGTGTGTGTGGTTGTGTGTTGTGTGTGTGTGTGTGTGTATGTATTATATAATTATATTATTTATTATATATATATAAAATTATTTATATATATATATGCCTTGTAATTTTTTTAAAATAAAAATTTTTATATATATATTTTAATATATATAATATATGGATGTAATATTATTATATATATATTATTAATAATTAATATAATATATTTTGTTATATGTATATAAACATGCATACTATATATGTATATATATATAATATATATATATATATATATATATATATATATATATATTATATATTAATATATAATTTATATATTTAAAATATTAGATATTTTTTGCATCACACACACATACCCCCACACCCCAACCACAAAAACCCACACACCACCACACAAACAAAAAAACACACACAAGATATCTACAAACCACTACAAAAAAATATTTTACTATATTATCTATCGTCTATACCACACAACAAAATATATTATTTAAATATAAAAGGTTTTTGGCGTTGACCACGCGGAAACCCCGGGTTTTCTCTGCATCCTATCAAAACCCTTTAAAAAGCTTTCGAAAATTTGCAATGTTTGTAATAATGCATGCAAAATTCTCGATTAGGCAGTGACGATTGGAAGCACAAAAATCATCGTGTTTTCCCCGTGTGTGGTCCTTACTGTCCAGCACTTCTGAATCTACGAAGGAATGCTGGAAAGTACAGATAATGTGTGCGGGGGTCAGTCTCCGCCCACCGGGGGATCAGGGGCACCCTTTCCGGAGAAAACAAAATATTTCTGAAGGTTTGTAGGACCACGCGGCCCCATGTGAACAGTCGCGTGTGTTAGAAGAATTGTTAGTTTATCCACATATATTAGGGTGTGATGTATGTGTAAAAACACACACACACACAAACACACCACACACACACACACACACACACACACATAAAATTATATATATATATATATATTATATATATATATATATATACATATATATATATATATTATAATATTATATATATTAATATATATAATTTATACATAAATGTGTGTATTATATATTATATATATAAATATTATATAATATAAATATATACTATATATATAAAATATATATATATATTATATAATAAT
Organism: Penaeus monodon; assembly: GCF_015228065.2. Lineage (NCBI taxonomy): Eukaryota > Metazoa > Arthropoda > Malacostraca > Decapoda > Penaeidae > Penaeus > Penaeus monodon. Next base: position 2,591 of record NW_023654683.1, read on the forward strand.
GTTCATAATTTATTTACACACACACACACAGACCCCACTACATACATAATATTATTATAAAATATATTATAATTATATATATATAAATATATATATAATATTTTTGTGTGGTGGTGTGTGTGTGGTGTGTGTGTGTGTGTGTTGTGTGTGTGTGTGTGTGTGTGGTGTAGTGTGTGTGTGTGTGTGTGTGTGTGTTTTTGGTGTGGGTGTTGTGTGTTGTTGTACTTTATATTTAAAATATTTTTTAATATTAATATATAATATACAATATTAATTTATATTTTATATTATTTTTATTTTTTATATTTATATTCCACACACCCATATTCTACTTTTTTTAATATATATTATATATATATTTAATATATATAATTTTATGGAATTTCTTTCTATATCTCATTTATTCTTTTCTATTATCTTATTTTTATCTATTATCTTTCTTCTCTCTATTTTTCTATCTTCTATCTCTCTATCTATCTATCTATCTCTCTATTTACAAAAACACACACCCCACACTGCATCTCCCCAGCGCGACCCCCTTACTACTGACGCTTTCTCTCCCGCGGGCGTGTTGGACTTCAAGGGCCCCCTTTCCCCCCGTTTGGAGACGTTCAGAGAAGGGGGCCGCAAAGTCTATCGGATGTCCCGACAAAGGGTAAACACATTTAAATTTGAAATTTCATAAGTCTTTTTCTGAAGTCGTTTCGGTTTCCCAAACGCAAGATTGGATGTTTATGGCCAGTAATTTAGGCGTTTTTGTCAAAATGATTTGAAAAAGTTTTTTTTCCCCCTTTGGTATAGCGAGGAAAAATCGATAATATACTTCACAAATGTTTTTATACACAGCACGCTGTATATTTAAAACTTCTTGTAGAAAAAAATACATATAAATAACAAATAAACTATATATCTGTCATCTGTCGTCTATCTATCTATCTTCTATTTATCATCTATCTATCTATCTATCTATCTATCTTCTCTCTCTCTCTCCCCCTCCCCTTTTCTCTTCTCTCTCTCTCTCCTCTCTCTCTTTCTCTCTCTCTCTCCTATATATATATATAATTATATATATTATATATATATATGTGTGTGTGTGTGTGTGTGTGTGTGTGTGTGGTGTGTGTTTGGTGGTGTTTTTGTGTATGCATTATTATAATATATATAATACATACATAATACATATATAAATTAATATATATATTATAATTATTTTTAATATTTTAAAAATTATTATATATTATTTTCACAATATACGTGTGTGTTTATGTGTGTGTTATATTAAAATTATATATATATAAATTTTTATATATATATTTTTAATATATAATATATATATCATATATTAAAATTTTTTATATTGTGGTGTGGTTGTGTGTGTTTGTGTGTTGTTTTGTGTGTGGTGTGTGTGTGGTGTGTGTGTGGTGGGGTGTGTGTGTGTGGTGTGTGTGTGTGGTGTGTGTGTGGGGTGTGTGTGTGGTGTGTGTGTGGTGTGTGGGGTGTGGTGTGTGTGTGTGTGTGGTGTAATACATGCTACATACTACATCATATATATATATAATATTTATTATATATTTTATATATATAATATATATAATTTACACAACCACAATAAGTAAAAACATATATATATCATATAATAAATATATATAAAAATTTTTAAAAAATAATATATATATATATATATATTATATTTATATAATAATTTTATATGTGTGTGGGGTTGGGGTTTTGTGGGGTGGGTGTGTGGTGTGTGGGGTTGTGTGTGTGGTGTGTGTGTGTGTGTGTGTGTGTGTGGGGTGTGTGGTGTGTGGTGTGGTGTGTGATGTGTGTGTATACATTATATATGGTGTATCTTTTTATATATATATATTTTTATAATTTATATATATTTTATATAAAATATATATATATATTAT
>NW_023654684.1:0-4505 GCF_015228065.2 Penaeus monodon
ACCCAACTCAAAAAAAGACAGATGAAAACACTCACCAAAAAAGTTTAAACCCCCCCACAAAAGACGATGAAACACTCAACAACAGAAACACCTCAACAAAAGACTAAAACCTCACCCAAAAAGACAAAAACCACTCCCAAAAAGACGTGAACCACTCAACAAACAAAGATGAAAACTCACAAACAAAAGTGAAAAACCACACAACGATACCAAACCACAAACAGAAAAGAATGAAACACTCACAAAAAACAGACAGATGAACCACTCTCACAACAGCAGATGAACACACTCACAACAACAGACAGATGACACCATACAAACAGACAGATGAAACACTCACACAACAGACAGATGAAAAACTCAACAAACAAGACAGATGAACACACCACACAAAATGACAGATGAACACACTCACACAACAGACAGATGAACACACTCACACAAACAGACAGATGAACACACTCACACAACAGACAGATAACACACTCACACAAACTAAGACAGATGAACACACTCAACGACATAACCTCACGCAAACACGATGAACCACTCACACAAACAGACAGATGAACACACTCACACAAACAGACAGATGAACACCTCACACAAAAGTACATATAAACTACACACACACAACAGATAGCACACTCACACAAAGACAGATGAACCATTCTCAAACGCAGATTGAAACTCATAAAACAGCAGATGAACCACTCACACAAACGACAGTACCACTCACCAAACAACAGATAAACCCCCCCCACAAACGACAGATGAACACACTCACACAAACAGACAATACCACTCCACAAACAGACGATGCCCCAATTTCCAAAAAAAAAAAAGAAAAGAAATAAAAAATCATAAAAACAAAAAACCGCCTCTTAGATAAAAGGGGACAAGTCTTAAAGGGATTTCAAAAATTTAGACAACCCCGGGGGCCGAACGGGAAAAGGGAAAGGGGGGGTAGAGAGGAAAGAAAGGGGAGAAGGTTTTGGAAGAAGAGGAGGGGAAGGGGAGGAGAAAGAGAGAAAAAGGAGAGAAAAAGAAAGGAGATAAAAAGAGGAGAAGGGAAAAGAGAAAGGTGAGAGTAGAAAAAAGGGGAAAGAAGAGGAAGAGAAGAGAAGGGAAAAAGGGAAAGAAGGAATGAGATTTTTGAGGGGGAAAAAAAAAAGGGGGGGGGGGGGGAAGGAGGGAGAGGAGAAAAGGAAGAGGGAAGGAAGGGAAGAGAGAAATGGATACTTTTTTCCGGGAAAAAATAAAAGGAAAATAAAGGGGGCAAAAAAAGGGGGGGATACGAAAGAAACAAAAAAGGAAAAAAGTACTGACAAAATTTAAAAAAGGCAAAAAAAATAATAACATAAAAAAATATGAGGAAGAAATGGGATAAAGTATGTAAAAGTATTTTTTTATTTTTTTTCTTTTTCTCTCTCTCTCTCCCTCTCTCTCTCTTTTTTTTTTTTTTTTTTTCTTTTTCTCTTTTATTAAAAGGTTTTTGGATAGTGGGGAAAAAACAAACGATTTGACAATTCTTCTTTTTTTTTTTTATTTTTTAGATTTATATTGAATCTTTTTTTTTTTTTTCCTCTTATCATTTTTATTTTTTTTTTTGTAATTGATTTGAAAATTTTTTTTGTTTTTTCCCAAATTTTTTTTTTTTTTGGCTTTTTTTCCCCCTTTGACAAAAGCTTCTCTTTTTTTCTTCCTTTCTATGTGTTTTTTTAAAGTTTTTCCCTCTTTTTTCGTATTTTTTTCCCACTCCTTTCTCTCTCACTTTCTCTCTCGATTTCCTTCTTTTTATTTCCCATTTTTATTACCCCGATCTTTTACCCTTTCCTCAATTTTTTTTCTTTTTTTTTCTTCTCTCCTATTCCCAATCTCTTTTCCATAAATGTCTCTTTTTCCTCCTTCATCGCGGCTTTTCTTCCTCCTTTCTGCCTTTTCCTTCCTTTTTTTTTTCTCTTATATTTTTTCTTTTTTTTTTTTTTTTCCTCTTTTCTCTCTTTTCTTTTTCCCTTCTGTGTTTACTTTATTAAAAATTATATATATAATATATATATATAATATTATATATTATTTATATATATATATTATATATATTATATATATTATTATATCAGCAATAAAATCTTTACAAATTATGACTATTTTTTCCCAAAGAGACCCCCCCTTTTTTTTTAAACCAAAATTTCCCGTTATACCAAAGGAGGTTTTGGGAAACGGGCAAAATGGATCCTACGCTAAACATTTTTTTTAGAATTTTGGAAAAACAGTTCAAACTAAATAAAAAAAAAAAAGGAAAAGTTTTTTGCTTGTCCTCTTTAAGTATTTAAAATATTGTAAATTTGTTTAATCCTTATTTCCCGCCACTAAGATCTTTAAAACCTTTTCGAATAAATATTATTATTGCATTTTCTTTTTATTGTCTTTTCAGTGTTTCAAAAATTGCATCAAAATTTTCTCAAATTACTGCTGATTACAATTTTTTATTATATTATTATTATTATTATATTTTTAATTATGTTATTTTGATGATAGATGATGATATGATTATGATGATGAGATGATGATGATAGATTTTTATTATTATTATTTTTTATTTTTATTTTATTATTTCTTATTATTATTATCAATATTAATTATCATTATTTATTTTTTTTTTATTTATTATTATTATGATTAGTATTTTTTATTATTATTTTATTATTATTAATTATTATTATCATTTTATTACTATTTTTTTATTTCATTTTTTGTGCACTATGCTAATAAAGTCTTAGTTAGGACGCCTCCTTTATATTATCTATTTTTCTTAAGTGATTACAAATAATTATTTTTTCTTACAAATTAAATATATTTTTTAATTACTAACACCACTCATCTTCCCGTATTTATAAACCTTTATTAAACTTATAAAAATTTATACATTCTTTTCCCCTAATACCACAACTCTCCTTTGCTATTATACCAAAAAATTTTTCTTTCCAAGAACCCCCTTCGGTGGCTGGCTGATAAGGGTGAGGCAGAGATAAAGACCGACGAAAACCAGTCATGTCGCATGATACTCCCGTAAAAGTTCTTGTGATTGTTCTCTCTTTCGTTTATATTCACACGCGTGTATATATATTATATATATTAAAATATTAATATATATTATATTATATATATTATTAATAATATATATATATTGTGTGTGGTTGTGTGTGTGTGTATGTGTGTGTGTTGTGTGTGTGTGGTGTGTGGTTATACATATATATATTTGATAATATATACATATATATATACTTTATTTATATATTTTATATTATTTTTATTTATATATATAAATTATTATAATTTTTATATTATTATATTAAAATTTATATTTTTATTATATAATATTTTTTATATATTATATATATATATATATATATATATATAATAAATATATATATTAAATATTTTTATATAATTATCAAAATATTATTATTTTAAAAATTATATATTATTATAAAATATATAATATTTTTTTTTTTAATGTGTATGTATTATGTATGTATTATGTATTACGTAGTATCTATCTATACTATATCTATATCTATACTATATCTATCTATCTATCTATCTGTTATCTGTTTATATTTTATATTATTATATATATTTTATTTTAATATATATTAATTATATTAAAATACTATATATATATTATATATATATTTAATTATATATATATATATATATATATATTATATCTATAAAATAATATTATATTATATATATATATATATAAAATATATATATATATATATATATTTGTGTGTTTTGTGGTGTGTATGTTTGTATGCATACGCACATATAATGTATATATGTGTATATATATATATTTCTCTCTCTCTATATATATCTAAACCTACATATACAAATTCACATACATAGATATATATATTTTAAGTATGTTCATAAGAAAATAAATACTACACACACACACACACACACACACACACACACACACACCCACCCATAAATATATATATTATATATATATTTTTATCTATATATATATATATATATCTATATATATATTATATATATATTATATTATATATCATCTATCTTATTATCTATCTTATTATATATATATATTTATTATTATCCATCGATTTTTATATATATGTATATATAAAACTAAAAAAATATACATATTATATATATTTTTATATATAATATATATAATTATATATATTATATATAAAAAAATATATCTATATATTTTTATATTATATATATATATTATATATTAATAATATATTTATATTTTATTTTATTGTCTATTATATATTATATATAATTAATATATATAATATATTATATATTATTTTTTTTTTTATTTTTATCAATAACAATATATGTATTATGTGTATATATTTATATTTCTTTTATAAATACAAAACCACATAAAAAATTACAAACAAATATTTCATATTTAATATCATAAAATTACACAAACAAAAAAAAAAACAAAAAAA
>NW_023654685.1:0-4505 GCF_015228065.2 Penaeus monodon
ATTTTTATAGCCCCCGAATTTTGGGCCCGGGGGGGTTTAGAAACCCACTGGTCCCGAGTCCCCCCCCCCAGGCAAAGGGTGGAAAAAACCCGCAATAACCCCCCAAACCCCCGAAAAAAAGAAAGAGGCCCTGTTTCCCCCCCCCCCCTGCAGTGGGGGAAAGAAGGCCCTTGTTGAAATAAAAAAAATTAATATTTTAAAAAAAAAAAAAAAAATTTTTAATTAATAAATTTTAAAATAATTAAAAAAATATAAAAATAATAATTATAATAATTTTGGTGGGGGTTGGTTTTTTTGTGGTTTTGGGGGGGGGGGTGTTTTTGGGGTGGTGTGGTTTTTTGGGGGGTAAAAAAAATTTTTAAGGGGGGGGGGGCCCTTATTAAATTAAAAAAAAAAATAACCCAAAGGAAATGATTCAAAAATTGGGGGTGGGGTTCCCCCCCTACCTCTCCCCCCTCCCCCCTCTCTTCCCTTTCCCCCCTTTTATAAATTTTATAAAATTATATTATTAAATTAATAAAAAAAAAAAAAAACAAAAACAAAACACAAAAAAAACCAACCCCAACAACACACACAACCCAAACCCCAAACACCCACCAAAAAAATATAAAAATTTTAAATTTTTAAATATTATAAATATAAATATTTTAAAAAATTTTTATAAAAATATTTTTTTAATAATTTTTTAAAAACTTTAAAAAATTATAAATATTTTTAATTTTTTTTAATTTTTAAAAAGGGCCCCCCCCCGGGGGGCCCCCCGGTTTTTTTTTTAGAGCATCGGACCCCCAAAAACCCTGTTCCCCCCCGCCCCCCCAAAAACCCCCCTTTTTCGGAGTTTTTTTGAGTCCCCCCGGCCCCCGGGGGTTTTTTTCCCTTTTGGGGCCAAAAGGAAAACTCGATTGCCTATTTTTTGCCACTGGGTTTTTGGGGGGGCCAACCCCCGCCCCCCCCAAAAATTCCTTGGGTGGCCCAAGCCCGGAAAAAAAAAGAGGAAAAATGATTTTACCAAAAAAGGGTACCACCGGCCCCCTTCCCCCCCCCGGTGGGAAAAAGGAAAAATGGGGACCCTACCAGTACTCCCCCTTTCCAAGAGCAATCACAACTGAAAACTACAATTTAAACAATCCCCGGGTTGAAACCCCCGGCCCCCCCCCTTTTAACAGGAACCCCCTTTAAAAAAAAAAAAAAAAAAAAAAAAAAAAAAAAAAAAAAAAAAAAAAAAAAAAAAAAATAATATAATTTTAAAATATGTATATAAAATAAAATATATATATAAATATGTAAATTAAATATATATAAATTTATTTATAATATAAAATGTGTGGTGGTGGGGGTGGGTGTGTGTGTGGTAAATTTGGTGGTGGGGTGGTGTGGTGGTGTGGTGTTTCCTTTTAAAAATACACCAATTTTTTGGTTTTCAACCTTTTCATTTTCCAAATTTCTTTTTTCCACTGGAATTCGTTACGGAATTTAGCAAGTGGTCCCCCCAAGAACACAAAAAAGTTTCACAAAAAAAAATCCCCCAGTTTAAACGGAAAAAAATCCCCCATTTTCTCTTTCTTTCTTTCTTATCCTCCGCCAGGGGAAAAATTTTAAACAACGCCGTGGGGTAATTGGGGTAACAAAAAAAAAACAAAAGAGAAAAAAATAGAAAGAAAAAAAACCTTTCCACCATGCCCGCCAAAATTAGTAAAAAAACCCTGTGTGGGGGAAAAACCTTAAAAACAGCTGTGATTTTTTTTTTTTAAACATTTTCCCTGTTAAGGTTTCACATGATCCCCCCCCTCGTTTTTATGTTGTGGGAAAGTTAATTCCTAATAAAAAGTAAAAAATAGATTACTTTATAAAGAATTATGAAAAACCCCATTTCAAATTCCCTACCCTGGTAGGGTTTAAAATGGATTTAAGGGCCAATTTAATCAGTGGTCCCCACTTGTTTTGGGGTTGAATTTCAAAGACAAACTAATAATAAACCTGGGTTGGGTTTAAAAAAAGTTTTTTTTTCCTGTTTTTCGAAATTAAAAAAAGTTTGTTGCTTTTAGACTCAGCAAGTATGTGGGAAACAGGTTAAAGAAAAAAAAACACAATTCTGATTGACCAGCCTCAGTTTTAAATGCTTTTTCCCCAGCCCTGTTTTTTTTTTTTGTGTTTTAAAAAAGAATTTTCTATTTTTTTTTTTAATATTTATAATTTATAAATTAAAATATATAATTAAATATTAATAAATTTATTATATAATATTATATTATAATATAATATAATAAATTTTATATTTTATTTTGTTTATATTTTGTTTTTTTTTCTTCATTCCTCGGGAAAGCTTGGAACGTTGTAGGAGAATCAATGTAAATTTCAATTTTAAGGGCAGCTTTTTTTGGCAAACGGCCAGCCCCAAACTGTTTTTTTACGTCCCAGCGAAAGGCTTTTAAAAGGTTCGGTAGCGGTTTTTAAGGGGTTTTTTTTTTCCCTGCCAGTTGTTTCCCCCTTCCACCCCAAGCGTGGAAACCCCCCTCCCATTTGGTTTTTATGGTTTTTTCCCACCCTTCGTTGGTTTTTAAAGCGCCCCTGTGGGGCCCAAAAAGCATATCAACTCCGTTTTTAGGGATTATATCTTTATTTAAATGTGCCTGTGTACGCCCGTCTGTCGTAAGGTTAAATTTATAAAATAGAAAAGAATTTGCATTGGGTACTTTTTTTTTGAATGAACAGGCATTTTATTCACGAAAAAAGTCCCCTTTTATAGATTGGATATATGTGTTTTCCTCGAATGATTGGAAAAACGGGAAAAAATGGGCTGGACCAAAAAATATTTCTGACCATAGAAAAAGAACTCACTCTCTCTCCAGCCCTCTGGAAAGTTTACAAGTCCAAAGAAACAAAGGGAAACCGTAATGGAAAAAGCGCAGGAGACTCCGATTTTTTACTGTTTTTCATGATGCCAAAATTAAATAAAGAAATAATTTTTATTTAGATAATGGGAACTTTATTCCTTTTACACTGGATTTCTTGTTTTTTGAACAACAAAAATAATCAAAGTAAGATAGCGAGAGATTTTAATGAAAAATATATATATTTTGGAAGTGTTTTGGCCAAAGTTGGCACTAATATAACTTTCCAAATGTTAGAACCAGTTGATTAATCCAGATCGGAAAAAAAAATTACATAACATTTTACTTGCACTTTAGAATTGTAAATGGCCCACAATATATTTTTTTATAAAAAGTGTTTTGTTTTTGTCCATTTTTGACTCCCCCCGAAAAATTGCTTTTAAAAGAAGAGCATGGCAAATTCACCCTCAATGTTAAACAGTAAAGAGGGGAAATCTCGCGGAATATCATTTGCTAAACGTCCCATCCTTTCCAAATTGGCCAATCCATCAGTTGTAAAGGCCCATTGAGGGCCCCTCCATAATCTGAAGTGTAAAAAGAAAACCCTCAAAATCCACGAAAAAAAAAGACCCCTAACAATCTTTACTGGTTTGACATCACGCCCACACTCCACACCGGCACGCACACAACAACCACCAACCAAACACACAACACCACCCACAACACACACCAACCACACACAACCCCCCAAACCCACAACACCACCCACCACAACACCCAACCACAAACAACCCACACACAACCAACAACACAACACAACAACCCAAACAACACACATATGTATGAAATTATATAAATTATATTATTGAAATTTAATATTATATAATATATATATCTATATATAATATAATTAAATTTATATCTATATATATATAATAATATTTATTTTTTGGGGCCCTTTTCAGGGGCCGGTTGTTTTTAAAGCACTTAAAGGACCTTTGGGGTTGGCCAAAAATAATGTGTGGTAAAAATTTCAAAAATATAAAAAATAAAACCCCAAGAAAAAAAATTATCCATCTCGAAATTAAAAACAAAAACTTAACAGTAAAAGAAAAAACAATGTTTTATTTTTTTTGTATACTTTCCATTTTACCTTTTGAAAAAAGTTTTTTTCCGTCTGCTTTTTTTTTTTTTTAACTGCAAAAAGTCCACTGGTTCCAGATATCCCCAAAAACCCGAATACTTTAAACAGAGATAAGGCATCCCAGCATGCCCTTTGGATGAATAGTTGCTTCTGATGGAAATTTTTTTAAATGTGCTTCAAATGAAAAAAAAAATGAGCGTTTCAGCTATATATTTAATATATATAATATATATAATATATATATAATATAATATATATATTATTATATATATTATATTATATATTTATATATTATATTATATAATTTTTTTTTTTTTTTTTTTTTTTTTTTTTTTTTTTTTTTTTTTTTTTTTTTTTTTATAAAATTTTTATATATATAACATATATAATATTAATATATATATTTTATTAATATATATTAATATTATATATAAATATATATATATATATTATGTATGTGTGTGTGTTGTTGTGGTGGTGTGGTGGGGTGGTGTGGGTGTTGTTGTGGTGGTGGGTGTTGGGTGGTGTTG